>NW_024520318.1:8106860-8149965 GCF_017590135.1 Pyrgilauda ruficollis
GGGGGGGGGCTCGGGCGGGCTCGGGGGGCGCTCGGGTCCGAAGGCGCTGAAATCTCCGCAGCCAAAGGCCGGGCAGCATGATCTCCTCCGCACCACGGGGTGTTCAGCAGCCCGGTCACGGCCCCGTGTCAGTCTGCTGAGCTTTGCTGAGTTCTCAGCTGAAAAACGACCATAGATGAGAGTGGCAGGAAGCATAGCGGTTGTTATGAGACTTTGTGAATTTTAAATCTGTTTTCGGGAGTTCATAAAAAATTCTCTCTGGCCTGTACTGGGAAAGCACTCTGAAAATTATTGCGAAGATATGAAAGGCCAAGGTGCAAAACTTGAGATCAGCAGCATAGATTTTTACTCCTTATTTTTACCTTTTTTTTTTACCCTACTGATGTCTCTGTTCTTTATCTTAATTATCTCTGAAGGAAATCCTATTCTTTCCTCCCTTTCTATATAAGATCCTGCAAATGTCATTAAGTCACATTGTTTCATTGCACTGGGGAGCCCAGGGAGCATTTCTATCATCCTTATGCATGTGATTAACACAGATTTTTGTAATGGGAAGCAGTTCACCTGGACCGGTTTCCATGGTGCTGCTAAGCTGGAAGCATGGGATCTGGCACTCATTTGCTAAAAGCTGATGAGAAGTTGAAAGAAAATTTTCCCTTTGACCTTTCTTGGCAGAGGTCACTAGTGCTAATCAATATCCTTATTGGATTTCAAGCATTCAGGGACTCTTCTTAGACATACCCCCTGAAACTGCCAGGAGGACTGATTACAGGGAGACAATCAGATTTGCAATATGGCAATTCCTTTCAGCAACCACGGAAAGGTCAATCAAATACTAGTGAGCCATTATGAGCCATTGGACTCCTCTTCTTTAGTGATGAGGTGAGCTGTGCTTTGGCTTGAAGGCAGTGTTGCTGCCAGCTTGTACAGTTCATGTGCAGCACAAATAGAGAGAGACAAATCCCTTAAAGAGCTGGTTTCGTTTTGACCAGGGATGGTTTGACTAAGACTGTCCCTGCCTTTCAGGAATGGCTTTATGTCAGATTCATTCTTTCATCCTGTTTTGTAAGTTTCAGAGTAACCTTCCACTATTCATTGAAATGTCTGGGAAATTAAAACTCCACTTCTCTCTATTGTGGCAGTGATAGCAACAGAAAGCATGTTTTGTTTACCTGTCTACCACTGTTTACAGCTGTCTAATACAGCTTGGCACAGTGAATAGCTGCACAACTTATGTGCACAATAATTGGCAAAGATATAGTAAAAGTCCATTTGCCAATGCCTGGTAACTGACATTTTAATCATATTTTTGTATTGCCCTTGTTAAGCATTAGCTCTGAATCAATACTTACACCCAGGTACTACTTGCTAAAAATATTAGCAATTAAAATCAAAGCTAACAATAAATCCAGATCCCAGCAAATCAGTGAAAGCTTCCATTAGGCTGTAGGTATAGTCTGACCAAAAGCACTGAAACCAGTGCAAGGATCCTTATCCAGTTTAGTGGATGAACAGAGTTAGGGTCTTTCTTCTCATGCACAGCCTCACCTTTACACTCACAGCACGTCTGTGCATACACAGAGCTACAGAAGACAGATCCCTGAAACCTGTTCAAAAACATTTTTGAGGTTAGGACTCGTCTTCAAGGAGTTTTGCTTCATCCTAGAACAGTCAAAATTAATAAACTTTTTGTGTAAGTACATACACCAGGTTTCACTTTAAAAGTATTGGCCAAATACAAATGCACTTCATTAGGAATTTTGGGGATTTTTTTTCCCAGATAGATGTGAAATAAATAATGTGAATATTCTCACTTCTAGACAGGCAAAACATATTTAAGAAATGGTTAAAAATACCCGTGAGAGAGCTAGCAATCAACACTCTTTTTACTAGTTTTGTTTTGTATTCTTTTCTGACTAGTATGTTCATGACCAGCTGTTTTTAGAGCTAGTAAAAATTCTCAAGCTCACATTAGGAAGGTTTTCAGTTACATGATCTGTAGCTACAGTTGTTAGAATACTTGGCATGGCCTTTAAAAATGAGAAAATTGTTTTTGTTGAGTAAAGCACCAAAGCTCTGAAATAATATTTCACTGGACTTACAGAAAATGTGTTTGAACTTTGCTTTTAATGCCCAAGTGACAGGCAATTTGGTAGGCAGGGAGTTTCTAAATGTGACTTAAAGCGATGTCCATTTAATCTGTGTGAACATTAGAAATTTCTGTGCATTTATGAGGGAAGAACTTGTACCAAATCAACCTTGACCAATATTTCTTTGTCCACACTACTGTGCTATCTCGTCTCACCCAGGGTTGCCTCAGCAGTGATGGTGAATGCTGCAGCAAGGGCATCTCCTGTCTTTGCTGCTCACCTTAAATGGGGAAACTGCCCAAGTGGAGTTAAATCTTAGCAAGTTTTCCTCTTAACTGTGCACAGCCTAATAATGTTTCTTGTTTTCTGGGCAGAAAATACCTATCTTGTCTCCCATCAGTCTCTGCCTGGCAGCTTGTACAAACCTCTATTACAGAAGCAAGCGCAGTAAGAAGCATATTTGGACTACACTGATAGAGAAACTGGGGCTTATAATGGTGCAGTGGTTTGTTGCTCTCTCAGATTACTTCAGACTCCACAGGGAAAATAAATTCTGAGAGTAAAAGGAATGTGTGAAATTCAGAAGGGTTACAGGAAAAACTAGCCTGCCACTCTCAGAGCAGCAAAACTAATGAAATAAGGCCGGATGATTGGATTTACCACTAAGATTTATTAGGCAGGATCATTTCAAGATTCATGAAACGAGGTGAAGGGCACAAATGGCAGTATTGCCTGTAGCCCCACCCCCAGGTGCCCATGGGGAAAGAAGGTCTAGTGAGAGCACTGAGATGGGCCAGTCTGCTTCCTCCCTTTCATACCAGTGTTTGTGCCAAACAGGGAAAATGCTACATCCTGCTTCCAGCTCCTGTGACATGGCAGGGAACAGGGAACAGCTACTGGCCCCACATTGGCCAGGCCAGGAAAGAAACTCTGACCCTGTCTCTGGTCCCTAGTACCAGCACTGTGGTGAGAGAACAGCCCTGCAGGGACAGTTTTCATGGCAGATGAGAAGAGCTTAGTGGCCCTTCTCAAATGTACTGTGATTAATTCCCAACCCTAGTATTTATTCACTGAAAATCGTTCCTGGCTATATGCTGTAGTCATTGTCTCCATATAAAAATTCAGAAAATAAAGTTACAGAGCCAAAACAGATCAGCATAAGTAGTGTCAAAGAATCTGAATGATGGGTTTTATTCTTAGGGTAGAAGTGGCCATTGCTTTGGATGTGAGTGGATGGAGGATGCAAAATCCATACGGAAATCAAATATTCAACTTCACATTCAGGACATCACTCTGTACCTCCTCTCAACAAATATGACAACTAAAAGGATAATGGAAGTTAAATATCAGTGGGGCTGGTTGAGATTTTGTTGTGGTTGTGTAATGAGAAATAGGGCATATTCCTGCTTTTTTTGAGCTGAGAGTCAGATGGAGTGTAACTAACATTTGTCATGGTACCACTAGTCAAGTTAAATACTGGAGTGGAACTAGAGGGGAATTGGGAGGAATAACTTGGTCCCACAGCCATGACTTATCACTGGAAGCAGGACAGTCTGGAGATGTGGCAGTTCCCAGTACTTTTGTCCTGCCACAGACAGTTGTAACAATTACACTTACACTTAATTACTGCATTTAGACTGTGGTAGGTTAAAGCACTCCGTAGGATATGAGGTGTTAAGAAGCAGAATGCATTTTAAATTTAGAAAATCCCCTTGAGAAATATCCTTATTTCACACTTATTATTAGCAAAGCCAGCTTTGCAGTAAAAATCTTTTGCTCCCTGACTGGAACCAGTGTCTTCAGCAAGAAGCAGTTGTACAGAAATCTCTCGTATGGGGACATCGACGTTCCATCTGCTCTGAAAATCTAGGAGCTGCTGAGTCATCTCCCATCTCATGTGTATTTGACATAATTTTTAAAGGTTATCAATACTGAGGCACTGAGTGCTTAACAGAGAGGGGTTTTTATCTTATTTCATTTTCCATGAGCCAGAAAGTAAATACCTGCCTGATCCTGCTACTGTTAAATTCAATGACTAAAGTCCTTGTTTGTTCCAATGGTAAAGCATTTAATGTTGCAAACTTAAATAATTGAAATAAGTGACCCATGGTGATAAAGGCACACATCCAACAGGCAGAAGGTCATTTTCTTCTTAAGCTGTTTATAGGTGTGAATTAAGATGCCTATGAAAAATGCTTTACCATTTCTTCCAGATTCACCCACGTAGCAAAATACACGCAGAGCAAGCAGAATTTATAGGGGAAGGACTGGAGCAAAAAATTACAAATAAGATTGTGCAGCGCCCAGTCTTGGCTGAGACTGTCAGCACCCAGCAGTTTCTGTGGTGCTGCTTATGGGCTGGGATTTTTGGTATCCTGTGTTCACTGCACACCTTGTGTGTTGGTTTCCTTTGAAAATTTAGGTGCTTGTTTTCCTGCCTAATTGGAAGCAGAACTCATTTGAAATGTATTCGCTTTGCCTCCAGGGATGGTGCTGTACCAAAATACAGTGTATGCTTTGGCTTAATTTAATAAGTCATAATCTCTTCTCATATTTTATTACGTCTTAGTGCGAGGTGATTTTTTCCAGAGATGACTCAAAATAATACAAAAGAAAAAGCTTGTCCCGTGAACAAAACATGAATTATAGCTGATAAAATCAAGATAGTTTGAAGGCTTGCCAGCACAAAGAATAAACTCCCTCAGATTCCTAACTTACACAGTAATGTTAGCAACACCAAATTTCCCAAGTAATTTTGAAGTCTAAAGGAACCTTAAGAACAGTCCAAGGAGATCAATAGAAAGGAAAAAAATTCTGTTAATGCAGAAAATTGCTGCAAAACGAGGAAAAGAACAAGGTAATTTCTGCTGTTCTGATGAAGACTCACAGCTTGCAGTGCTCTTGGACACACTTAACCCATGCTTTTTGGATATGGATGTTGTTATGCTCATTGGGAACTGCCATCTCAAGAAAGTATGTAATGCTGCCTGTGGAAATGTCAGGATAAGCAGAATGAGGTGTTCACTTGGTTTTCTGAGCTGCCTGCACAGGGGTATTGTGCTGAGGCTCTGTACACTGCACTATCTCACAGCTCCTTGCCAGGTGCTGCTCGAGATGAGAGCTTTGGCTCTAAAGCCATTTAAGGGTGGAACACAGCACTGCTGGCTCGGGCTGAGAGCCTTGACAGAGGGTGTAAACTCAGCAAGCAGCACAACTGAGCACTCAGAGATTTACACTCTCAGTCCCATAGGACTGGGGAGTCTGGTGGAGCTGTTTATTTCAGTCTTGAGGAGCATCTTTCAGTCAGACCTTTCTACCAAAGGAAGTGGAACGTCAAAGAAAGAATATATTGGATATTTTAATGTATTGAACTCACTTTTAAGAAAACAAATAAATTCATAAAAATTCATTCTATGAAATGTGTAGAAGAGCCTCTCTTTGTCCTCATTATTTTTTTATTCTTGCAGAATGCAAGAAATGAACTGATTTCAGTGGAGACTATATCTCATGAGCTGAAATCAGCTCTAGTTCAGTAAAGAATAAAAGAATGAATGTAAGCACTTTTACATTAAGGCTTTGGATGTAGGTAGAGTTGTGACTGAAGTGAAACTCATCTTTGTTAAACACTTTTAGGTGTGAAAGAGGCAATCACACAAAGTGTGTGAAGCTCTGTCTCCAGGAACTTTTCTCTCAGTGCACATGATGTACAGGATTGGTATTTTTAGAATGACAAAAGACTGTTCTTTCTTCATCAGATCATTCACTTTTCTGGATGCCTTGGACCAGAGTTTTCAGGTTTCCACTGGCTCCGGACCTCTGCACAGTTTGAGAGATTTATAATCACTGTGCTGCTCTGCCTCGTGCTTTAGAGAGACGTTCTTGAACATTCCCCCAGTCTGATCTCTGTTGGTGCTTTTGGGCCTCTCCAAAATTATAATTCTCAGAAATCAGACCCCTTAAGCCACTGGCAATATATTTAAATGTCTGAAGATCATATTCCAGACTTCTTTTGTAGCCTTGGGCAAGTTGCTTAACCTCTCTGTAAGCTTCAGTTTCCTCACCTGAAAAGGAGGGAGAATATGTAATTGTGCTGTGCCCCTTAATTCAGGAATGTGAGCAGGAGGAGCTCTGGACTCCTGGGGGCAGAATGCAATTATGTTACCAAATATTACTAGTACTAGTATTAGTATTAAATAACGATATGTATTTATTCTAAATATACCTTTGTTCTACTTTATGCAGTACCATCTAAAAGACCATTCACATTACAGAGAGACGTGCCCTGTGTGGCATGGCTCAAGTCTGAGCTTCATGAAAATTTTGCCATTGGCTTGTGTGGAGCCAGAATTTCATTTCATTTCATGGTCAATCTCAAACCTGTATAAATCAGTGCAAAGACCAGACTTCTATATTGTGAAAGTGTGAGTGGTCCTTCATTATTATAAGTACTACAGAAACATTTTTTTTTTAGGCATAAAATATATTTAAAAGGAAAAAAACCCTAACTATGCATTTCAAATCAGTTAAATATTGCTGGCATTAAATATACTTTAGTCTTATGAATAATTTGGAAAGACCATTTCAGAGAAAGATTAATCAAGTTTTAGAAATATCCCAGAGTCAATGATACTCATTGCAACTACTGTCTGAAAATCAGTATGTGCTTTCTGAAATCTTCAGAGGACTGGTCCCTACCCTAAAGAATTCAAAATATAAGATGAGAAAGAGAAATACCTGAAATAAAATAATAACCTCTCAGTGTTTTTCAGATGCTGGAATTGAAATTGGTCAAAGTTGATGGCAGTCTACTAATGCCTCTCTTATTCTTTAGGATTTTGTTAAAAATGAAGACTGCAACACAAAACAGATTGAGAGGGTACAAAATCTGAGATGAGGAATCAGTTCCCCATTGACATATTTTTTGCCTGAGGAGTACATAGCCTCAATTTGAGTCAGACTTTTCAATTCTCCTTGTGTAAGAGTGGTTATTTTAAATGCATGCATCATACTGAAAGGATGGTGGAATTGATGCTTTCTAGTTCAAGGTCTACTGCTGCAAACATTTTCTGCTTTATTAGCTGTTTGCAGGCTGTGATCTCTCAGTGCTCAGTGAGAGTACTCTTGGGTGCCAAGATTTGCAGGGTTCAGGCCAGAACAGAATGTAAGATTAGGCTCTGAACTGGTACAAGTGGACTGACTGCAGGGGTGTAGATGGTAGCAAAACTACACTTGCTGCTGCCCACTTATCACCTCCTGATGTCACTTGGAGTTTTCTCTTTCAGTCTGTTGCTGCAGCATGTTGGTCTAATAAATCCCTTGTTTTACACCATAATGCACCACGTGGATCTCTGCTGCTCTTAGCTCACTAACAGTTAATATCTGCGAGCCATACTCACTCTGTCATGGAGAAACTCTTTATCAGCCTGGCAACTTGTGAACTCCTTAGCATTTGATCTGATGCAGACAGGGCTCCTGATTAAATCAATAGCTGCATTGATTGAGTAACAACCTGAGGGACTGGGCCCTGGACTGGGCTGGCACAGCCAAGCGATGAGTTCAGTGATTGAAATGTTTTCAGTAGAGCTAGGAGCTGTCCCCTAAGACAGGAGATTTTCTGCAGACTAGAGGTTTTGGATGCCATCATATGAACTCTGATATATGGACGACTCATCCCTAAATCAATCTTCTCATGGTATAAACATGGCTCTCAAAGTTCTCAGGGTGACTGAACTCCCAAGAAGAGCCTGAAGGTGCTGCCTTTTGTGCTTCCCCAGCTGTGCTCCCCATGAGGCAGAGCAGGGGCTCCCTGCAGAAAGTGCAGCTCACTGGCTCCACAGACAGAGCCTCCTGGGAGTGATGGAACAGCAGCACCTCAGAGCCACCCTGGGCTGTGCTGCCACAGCCACCCCAGCCTTTGGCTCTCCAGACATGAGGAAAGGCAGCTCTAATTGCTGCAGCTCTCCAAATCTTCTCAATGCCTCTGAGACTCTTTCACCTTCCAGTCTTTCAGAAGTAATCCTGAAAATGGGCACTGCCAAGTGAGAAGAAACAATGTGTTAATCTCCACAGCCACCTAAGGGGCAAACCAGGCTTGGAGCACTCCAGCAGCACTTCATGAGCTCTCTGCTTCGTGCCAGTGTGACCAACCTCTGGAGACCTCACGGATTCATTGCTCACCTTGGTTAACCAGCTTACCCAGCAGCGTGACGGGGGTCAGTTACACTCACTAAACTCCTGACCTTGGGTAAAGCCTCACTGATCCCCTCAGAAGGACAACATCCTTTTGCAATACTGATAAGAGACCTGGTTCTGTGCAGCTTTGCACAGTTTGTCATTGAGTTATTCTTGACTAACACCAACATTAGGAAAACACAGCAAAGATTTCTGAAATGTTTGCATGGAATATTATTTTGGTGGGGTATTTTGCTGTTTTGTTTGAATTGATACTAACTGATTAATACTTTTTCATGGCACAGTGAGGATCAAAGCCAGAAATAAGTCTGCATCTACTTATCTGTGCTCTTTTGTAGTGGAAAACACCATAATTGCTTCAAAATACATTATCTCTATAGGATAACTAAAGCTTTGTCTATGTGGGAAAAATACAGTGGATTAAACTGATGCATAAATTTAAGATTAGGTGAAAATATTTCTTCTGGTGTATGAGAGGTTTGTCAGAGTTTAGCTTCAAATGAAGGTCAGAGGCAGCATATCTGTGTATTTTTCTACCATGAAAAACACAAACACAAAAAAAAAAACCCACCCCAAAAATGCCCAAACCAAAGCCAAACAAAAACTAAACTTTAATTAATTGTGTTGTGTCTGTTTAGCGTGCCAAAATTTTGACCTGGTGTGTGGGCCACAGGAGGTGTTCTTAGGTAGGTGCCCATAAAAGCTTTCTTTTCCTCTGTGGGACCTTTCTTACCAGGTGATTTAGGTGATACTGTGATAAGCCAGGATCAGATATCCATCTCTGAATCCAATTCTGCTAAAAAAAGGGGTTATTGTCTCCCAGTCTTTCCTCCTCTCCCAGCTGTTTGTCAGTGTCTTCCGCCAGATGTTATCACATCCTCAGGTTGTTTGCAGAAATGTTCAGAAAAGGGTCCTTAAGTTGCTTCTGACAAAATCCTCTCAGTTAGCAAAGAGCTATTACTTAAACCATTTTAAGTAAACCTGTCTTGTTTTGATTTATAGGATTGGGAATGCTTAAAAGATCATCCCCTGAGAGGCTGTGTCCTGCCTGCTGATCTGGTGGCAGGGCAGTGGCAGGTACCTGAGACAGTAACCACTCATGAATTTTTGGCCGGTGCCTCTGCCCAACATCCCCCAGGAACCCGTCAGCCAGTGGTGGTGGCCTGGGACTCCTGGGCTCTGTTCCTGGCCGAGTGCTGACCCAGTACAGAGTCTTAAGCACATCGACCATTTATGCTTCAGTTTCTGCATCAAGGCATAATCATCCTCCCAGCAGGAGCACTGTGAGAGTTAATTGTAGAGTGATTTGATCCCCTTGGTACTAAGTTACAGGTGACTGCTGCTACTTCTGCCTTTCATAAGAATTAACTTTTTTTTCTCTCTCTCTGATGTCTTCAGTAAATGAAAAGCCAAATTTGTGTTCACAATTGGAAACTGTGCTCCACTTTGAAGAAGTTGTTTATTGTGATGATTCACTATCAGGAATGTTGCTATGTTAAGTGGCCCAGCAAGGAATCCTCCCTCTCAGCCCTCATCAGAACAAGCACACAATTCCCAGGAACAATGCATCAGCTGTCCACAGAGATGGCTAAAATCTGCTCTCTGGGTGCCCCTCACATCCAGTTCAACTTTGTATTGCTGGGTAAGGTTAGTGTGAGTGTATTCTTGTGTGTCTTCAATTAAAACTCACATCAGCTTCTCAGGGAGACCAACACCCAGTGGAGTGCACAGCAGCACACCCAGCATGTCAGTGAGAACAGCAGGAGGGGAGAGTCCCCTTCCAAAATTAACACAAGTTAGAGCACCTTTTCTCCTCACTGAGACAGGCACATAAAGCCATGTGCTGTAATGCCATATGCATCTAAGGCTAGAGCTCTGCAGTATACAATATTTCTCAGCAATGTCAGCTTGAGGAATTCCCATCTGTGGCTCATTCCAGTGACAGCACAGTCCCTCAGGTGATCATCTCTCCTGGCAGCACAGCCCAGAGCAGAGGTGATAATAAAGTCAGGGGTCATTTCACTGCTGAAGAGAACAGAACATGTCACTGCACCTGAAAGTGCCTGCTAAGGTGGTGCATGGCTGGGTTGCTCCTCAATTTGGCTGCTGCTCCTCCTTAAACCACTCCAGGTTTGTAGAGCACTACGGCATGTATGTGGATATATATAACCCATAATATGGTCTGAGCATCTCTTCTAGTGGAATAGCTGGGGTAAGGAGTATGGCTTGCGTGGCTGGAAGAATCTGAAATTAAGCCCTTAAAATGAATATTAAAAAATATTCCTTGGTGATGGCAAAAGGTCAAGTGTGCAAAGTGAGTGATTTTGTAAAACTTCTATTGCCCAGGAGTCAAAAAGCTATTTTCTAGCAAGTATCCTTCCAGAAAATTCTCACTCTTCAAATTATTATAAGATGCTTTCAGCTCTCCCAAGATGATATGATGGATGGTGAGAAAAGCAAATGAAACATACTGAGTTTAAGCTGGTTTACTGAGTTTAAGCTGGTTTACTGCTTAACTGTATCCTCTACTGGGTTTACTGGTTTTTTTTTGTTTTTTTTTTTTTATTTTAAGCTGCAAAAGGGTTATTACCATCTTAAAGGTGGGAGCTCCAGTCTCCAAATCCTTATAACGTCATGCAAAAGCAAATGGGACAGTGAACTGACAGACACTGTCATACCTTACCTGCTGGAAGCTCACTAAAATCCTGCCTGTGAAGGCACAAAACACATTGTCACCTGAGGCTGACTGTGTGACCATGGCAGCTTTTGTGTGTAGCTTTGTCCACATCACCAGCCACAGTTAAGGGCCAGCCCTTACCTCCTCTGTATTCCAAGGACATCTCTTCCTCTTGTGCCTGCCTGAGCAGTCACAGTATGACAGCGCCTGTCATGACTGAAATCCTTAAGAGGAAATATGGAAATAGTGCAGGGAAGTTGGGAGATTGGATTTACCAGAGAAGCTTGACCCAATTCATTCCCCCAGGGATGGGTTGGGATTGCAGGAATATCCCCTGTCAGCCTCCTGCAAATAGGGACCATCCACCCTGGTCCTGGGGGGCCGTCTGTCCCTCCCTTCCTCCCTCCCTCCCTTGTCTCCACCACGCCAGGGCTCCCTTGGAGTAGCACTGCCAGACATCTGTTAGCTGCTGCTGCCTCTGATCACCTCTCTGCTTGCCACACTCTGAGCCCCAGGAGCAGCTCCAGTGACATTCATTAACTGCTCCTTCTTCCTCTCTCTGTGGCCACTGCTGCCTTTGGATGGGTTTGTGATGGCACCAGCTTCCTCCTTCCCCAGCAGCCCGGAGCCAGGGGACAGGACCTGGGGCAGGGAGGGCAGTGTGAGAAGCCTTTCCCCCTCCTGCTCTGCTGCCAGGGTATAGTCCAGGCTGCTCATCTGTTTTTCTGGGACATTTCTGCTTGCTCCCTACAAAGGCTCATTTTCTCTGGCTGATTTCAGAAGCAGTGGGAGATGCCGATGCGAAGCCAGTGTTGTAAAAGCACACTGAAACCTAGCTTAGACTTGGAGCCTGGCCTAGCCAGATCAGCAGTAAAATTTTCAAAAGGAAAGAGGAAAAAAGCTATTTCCCATCACAGGAGCAGTGGGGTGTTTTCCATGGGAACAATGATGTTCTGGTTAAGTTCTAAGAACTTTTCTAATTATTAGGCCAAACCAATGAGAAAGCTGATGTCAGCAGGAAGAGCTGATGGGAGGAATTATAATTGTGTCTGGGGCCATATGAAAGCATTATACCATGTCTTGCTCCAGACTTTGCATGAGTCATTTTCCTCCTGGTCAGGATTGTGTATTGAAGTGCAGACTGGCAGTTGTCTGGATCTTTCCCCGTGCCAAAACTGCTGTGAAGTTAGTTTTGTTTGTTGTTGTTTTTTTTTCCAGTGCCACTGTGAGAAGTACCATCAATAGAATTTCTTTTCTGTGGAGGCAGCATCAAGCAAGGCATCACACTGTGTGGGGCAGTAATTGCAACACTTGCTGCTGATTTATTGTCAGCAACTTCTCTTGTGGAGAGAGTGCTTCCTCAGTTCCATCCATAAAACTCCAGTGGTTTCAGGAGGAATTATGGCTGCTTGCCACTTCTGAGTATCTGCCTCTGAGCACTTAGGTCTTTAACTGCATGTAGATTTTCTGTAGAAGCCTCTTTGCAACAGAGACCTACTTTTAGACACCGCAGTGCAGGACTCTTCCCAAATTACACTGTTGTTTCCATCTGTAAAGCTGAGATCCCAGTTTTGCCTCTCCCTTGATTAGAAGGCATTTTTAAAAGTCGATCCACCAAGTGATCTACCTCTCTTCTCCCCTCTCAGCACATCCCAGCTCCTCTTGGTGTCACTGGACAAGTACCTGTTGTTTTCAGATAGAGCTGGATTGAACTTCAGGATCCTCTAAGGAGACAGTAATCAATTTATTGATGTTGTCAACAGGTCTAAATTTTGTAGGAAGCAACAAAGAAAGCAGTTATGTCATAGAAAATGGGAAAAGCCTGAAAATAATCCCACAGTTGTGCCAAGCACTTCCTGCTACAGTCTTCAGAGGAAAAGCCATCAGCCGCCTCATGCTCTGTGCCTTTCATGTCCCTGTGATGAGTTAAGCCACAGCAGCTTTGATGCCTTCGCTCACAAATCTGTAGGACCTGCTGAATCCTTGTGCAGCCTTTCCAGGCCATAATCTCTAAGGTTTAGTTGTATATCAGGCCTACTTAAATGTTCATGCACTGAAAATATGCAAAGGCTTCTGTCACAGCAGCAAAGCTCTGCAGAGCTCCCCTTCCTCAAACCCCTTCTAGGCAGCTCTAGGAGAGGCTTGACTTTCAGCCACTGCGGGTGTAAGTGCGTGCTCTGAAGGGTCTGTGCTCAGCCCTGGTGTGAGGGCTCTGCTCACAGTGCAGCACAGATTTTCCTGGACTCAGACACAGGGATACTCAGAACTTTTCAATTTAGGCATGCAAGGATATGTTCTTGCACAGAATGCACCTGCTTTGCACAGAATTTTAAAGCACAATTGCTTTGGCAGCACAAAAATAGAGGAATATCAAAAGTTTAAAAAAAAAAAAAAAAAAAGGCCACCGACAAAACACCTCTATTTTCTACCTCTGTTTCTTTACCACCATGGGCATTATTCATTATTCAGATCATTATTCAGATAATTGTAAGTTGATCAGTTTTTCTTTGCAGTTCATCTTATGACTTTTGAGACCTGAAATCTGTTCCCAGCTCTGCCTTTTTGCTGCTGGGATGGGCCTGATGAAAAAACATTTCCTTCTTCTGTCCCATCTTCTACTCCAAACCTCGTGTATTTTGCTGGAAGTATCTTTCTCTATCCCAAGGACTGATATATCTTGATTTATGTATTTGTTTTTGATGCATTGCTCTGCTGCAAAGAGCAGCCCTCTGCACAAGGGCTGGAAGAAGTGAGTTTTCCTGCTTGATCTTATCTCCTTCATCCAGATAAGCTTCCTTCCATCAGTCTTCAATGTTTTCTGATGCAAATTTGTAAAACCGGAATTAAAATTCATCCTGCTGCAGTATGTGGTGGTTTCCCTCCTGACAGTTTTCGGAGTGAGAGCAGCAAGTGTGAAGGTGTTGAAAAGCAGCCTGCAGTGCTCCATGTCAGCTGTAGCTCCGAGCAGGAAACGCTGCTGTACCAAGATCAAAAACTGCTATTAGCACGGTGTCCAGGGCAATGCTGCCTATTCTTCTTGTTCTCTTAAAGAACATGCTATTTTCTTGCTTCATTGCTCCATCTGTAGCACACTGGCAGTGGTGATTGTGATTATTGTTATTAAGGGAGAGCCTATCATGCTTTTCAGTGGAAAATTGGATTCTTGACAAGATCGTTTTGCTTGAAGTTTAGTCTTTGGTGGGAAATTTTCACTTTTTTTATTAAAAATCATTCAAAGAATATATTTTTTGCCTGGAACTTTTATAAAGTATTTCTTCAGTGCAATGTTGTTAATTTTTATGGGAGATGGGGACAGATGTGTTTATATTTTCTGTCTGTTTTTATGGCTCACTGTTATAGCACTGACTCTTGTGGCTCCTCAGAAAACTGTTTAAGTGCCAAGGAATGAACAGAGGGCCAGTATCTACTTCACAGTTTTATCAGGACAAATCCATGCTAGACCACTGAAAGAAAGGACGTTTCCTTGTATATCTGTCAGTCTATCCACAGGCCTGCTTGACTGGTTGAGCGCTGGGGGCAGAAGCTCCCTAGTGCAGACATGGCTTATATTGGCAGAATAATAGTAATCCTCTGCCAATCTGCTTCAAACTAGTTTCCCATACTGCATGAACTATGCCTGGAAGAAAACTTGTTTCTGCTGACACTGCTATTGTCAGAAGAAGAAAAATATCCAGCTTCTCATCAAGACAGTCACTTGACTGGACCCGTGATGTGCAGGCAAGGACTCAGAGGCTGTACCTGGTCCTGACTGTCACCTGGCTCATCCTGCAAGGGGCTTTCTGCTCTTGTTGCTTCCCTGGAGTAAAAACAAATAACACCACTCCCCACCTCCTTGACTTGGGTCAAAACTGTAAAGGTGCTGGGAGATTTGGTAGTAAAGCAAATCCCCCTCCCATGCAGTGACTTTCACATGAAGGGCCGGGCTCATGGCGTGACCTGCCAGCAGAACAACGTCCTGTCTGCCTGGTGATAAAGCCACAAAGCCCTGGAGGCACTCCTGGCACCTCCTGAAGTGCAATCTAAGGTGCATGTCAGCACTGATTAAATGGAAGCTTTATAGAAGGAGGTTTGGACCTTGATTATTTTAGAAGCACCAGCAGTCAGGGAGCTGGATCACTTGAGCTGTCAGCTGGGTGATTTAGTGCAACTCCTAGAGGGAATAATGAAGGTTGTGATAAACTGCAGTGTAAGAAGCTGGTAAATAACTTTAATGGAAGAACTGTATTAGGAAACACTGAATAATGGCAACTAATGTCACAGATCTTATGGAAAGGTGCTTTCCAGAGTTATATCTTTAAATGGTCATAGTGGGTCTAAACTGGTCTTTGGTAACTCAGTGGAAATCAATAGAATTACTTCAGGGTTGATTTAAGAAAAGAAAACATCATCAATAATGTTACATATTTATTGATAACGTGAAACAATTAACTGCTTTGGAGAGGAGGAGTAAATGTGTTTATGTTAATGCTGATTTATTACTTTATTACTTCTATAACACAAAACAAGACTTCCAAACCACAGCACCCTTTTTTTTTTATCTTGACCTATTTATCAATTCTTTTTATCATGAAGCCCACACAAATGAGGAGAGGCATTTATTATGTTCTTTTTATTTCACAATGCATAATTCAAATCTGAAAAAACTGTTTTCTAGCATAAATGCACATTTATTTTTAACCCTTTAAAGTGATTTAATTTTCTGTATGTTATTTTAAGAACTGGTCACATTTTAGTCTTCCTTTTTATTGTTTTTAAATTCAGAAAACTCTCTAAATTAATGTTCAGTGGAAAATTAGATCTCATGTTCTGGCTGTAGACAGAATTCAATCACTAAATTCTAACTAAAAATTATCCATGAGATTCTCTTTATGCTTTCATGAGCCAAATTTCTTTGCTACTCCAGCAAAATTTGCACAGTAAATAACTGAAGTCGCTCTGCAATACTATTTGCTTTCAGAGTGCTATCCCATAGATGCTGGATGCTGGACAGGTGCTTGTATTGACTGTAATCAGAATTTGGCTTCATCACACTCTAAGCATCCATGCACATGGAGAGAACTTTCCAAAAACCTGTCTGCACAGTCACAGGGATCTTTTCTGTGCTTGTGTGCACTTTGGGAGAGCAGGCAGCTGACGTTTTACTGCCTTGGGGCCTGTCCTGACTGGGTGCACAACTGTGCCACGGTGATGGATGATGGAGGATCGGGTGTGTGCTGAGCCTTCTGACCCAGTCCTGTTCCAGCTGGTGCCCAGGTCAGCTCTGGCTGCAGAGGGTGGGCTCCTGGCTGCTGCAGGCAGCAGGGGCTCCTGAGGACGAGTCAGTGGCTGCAATTTCTGCTTGGTCTCTGGCCACTCATCTTGTCCATCAGCTCTGTAAATCCTCTGCAGCTCTTGTTATTTGAGTCCTCATTACCTACCAGCCTGAACTTAGCACCAGTGGCAAGTCTTGTTCTGCCTGCACACACTGGCATCCAGCCCCGTGCAGCTCTCGGGGCTCTGGTGCTTCCCAGGATGACCCCGGAGATTTATGTGCAGCTGGGCCCTTGCATTTCCCATGAGCTCTTGTCTCCCTTTGCAGAGTCTGTGGCACAGGGGGATGTGCCCCCATGAAAGAGGATGGAGGCACTGGGGACAAGAGCATCATGACACAAGTACAATTTGGAATAGACAGAAGCATTTTTAACTATGATCAGTGAGAGAACACTTGGACAGCATCTCCCCCTCTGCTCTCCCTCCCTCCAAGTGGTTGCAGAGATCCAGCCTATGTACTGGTTCAGAAAATAACAAACCAGGTGAAGAAAACAAACATTTCAGCTAACAAAGGCAGGGAGCCATCCCTGGGAGGGAGGAACTCCTTAAAAAGCTTCTTAACTGCCACAATTCTGAGAATGAATCAAAGCAGATAATGAGACCTTACGGAGAGCTGGCTCTTGGTGCAGCCCATAGGAGTGGCACACTCAGTATTATCTTGCCTCAGAAGTGGGGAGATGGGAACAATCACAGGCTGTTAAGCCAAAGAGAGCATTCTTCTAGTTAGGATAAACGTAGCCAACCCTCTCAGATCTTAAAAATAATAATTTTACCACCATAGAGGTAATGTGAGGTGAGCATTGTCTTTTTTTCAGGTTGCAATGCATTTGCTGTAAGTGTTGAAATGCCTTCACTGTTCTCCCTGCAAAGAAGAAATTTTAAGACCAGAATTATTAGAAGTGTCAGAAAACGTGAAGAGCAGCAGGGAGCTGCTATGGCTGTAAAGTGGCATAAGGAGAATCTGAGGGATGCCAGAATGGGGGGAAGAGCAGAGCAATGCTTCTCCTCTGGCTTTTGAATTTCTGGATGACAGCTGAAGTTTGGGAGCAGTGATGGTCAGTTTTGTGACCCCTCACTGCAGCTCTGTGGGTTTGACTTCCAAGTCCTGGGCAGCTTCCGATTGCCCAGAGTAGTTTATGATAAACAACAGTCAGTAATGATAAAACTGTTGTTTTTTGCAAATAGACAGTATCACTGGATAACAGCCTTGGTGAACTTTTGTTTAGCACCAGTCAGGGATCCTTTTATGATTTTTGGTTTTCCTTTCACTATTTTTCCCTTCTTAGAAATCCTAATTTTTCAAAATTGAAATGATTAATTAACGAGGATCTTCTCTAGCTCAGCCAAAGCATGGAACTGCTTTTTCAGAATGTATATGACAGTATTTTTGACACTTTTTACCTGAAACCTGAATATTTTTATTTCAATTGAAGTCACTTTCTACTTCAAAGTTTTAAGGTAGTTGACATCAGAAGATTAAAATTAATAAAATTAAAATAGAAAAAAATGTTTAAAAATTACAACAAAACACTCTGAGTGACCTAACATGAACATTTTGTTCAGCTTTCAGTTTGCAAAATTTCTAGACTTTCCTGATTTGACTGCACCACAGGAGGAAAGCATTGACAAACCAGGATTCTTTGACTAGTGCAGGGGTTCTTCCTGCCCTGCAACAATCACATAAAATTGTGACATAGTAAAGTCATCCCTGAGCAATAGGACTTTCAGTGGCACCCACAGTGTATTCCGACATTTCCAACAATTTTGTTAATTCTCTCTATTCCTGCCTTTTGGAAGGAATACTACTGAAAACAATTTATTTGGATGAAATTAGCAAAAGGCTTTTCATAGGTGCATGAATGGATTCAGGTAGCAGCCTGTGTAGCATATGTAATGTATATGAGAATATGAGAGAATAAGAGCAGATCAGAAAATCAGCAATTGCAGTCCTATCATTCAGTCAGTTTAGTTGTTCCTTTCTAGGAACCAGCTGTTCCCAGTCCCCTCTGCCTTTCCAGAATGCTGTGCTGAGCTAGCCCCATCCCTGACCAGCCAGGGTTTTCTGAGATCCCATCTCAGCACCAAGTGAGGGCTCTGCCCCTCCCAGGCAGAGGCACCAGGTTTTGCTCCTGTGGGTACAGCCCTGCAAAGTGTGAGTGCCATGCTCTAGTGCTGCTCAAACCAGCACAGGTGTACTTGCCAGCCCCAGAAAACCTGTACACAGGTAAAGTAATGCAGTTATCCACTGCTCTGGGTTATGCTGTCATTCTGTATCAAGACAAATTAGTGTACTCGGAAGCAATCAGAAGTAATTACTCTTTAAGAAACAATAGGCATCACTCTGTGGCTTCTACCTGACAGCTAAAGGACTTGGCTTCCTGTGAAAAACCCATACAGCTTAATCTTCTTGTGTCAGATCATATTTCCTTGTCTTCTCTTGGTAAATGTTTACATTGCTGCAGTAAAAGGGGCACTGCATGATCTCAGCTAACAGGGGACTGTGTGCTTAGAGATAGTAATGGGAGCTGCATCTCTCTGCTATCACGAGATGAGTGCAGAGAAGGTTTGCAGGTACAAAATAGCACCTCTGCAGGGGCTTGAGTGGTCCCATTCTCAGGAGTAAATCCTCATTCCATGAAGTCAGTTCCTACTGTTAGATAAACTGACTCTGTGGCACAACAATGATGGGGAATAAAATGATAGGAAGTGAGCACAGAGACCTGGTGCTCTTTTGCTCTTCAGGGAAGACACTCAATGACATTCCAGCTGATCCATTTTAGGAGTGTAGATACATACACTGAACCCTGGTTTTGCCAGCCCTGCTGCTGCATTCCGATCTCTGCTTGTCATTTTTAAGTGCTTCTTTAAAGACTGAACCCTTCTCAAAGGTTCCAGTGGCATCTTTGAAATCTGATAGAAATCTAAAGTCAATGTGTGTGCCAGTCAACGACTTCGATTTACATTCTCCAGGAGGAACTGCAGGATCCATCTCAGCGAAGATGAAGTGAAAGAATGGCAGACTGAGATCCGAGTGAGCTCCATACTTATAGGGATAAGGAAGAATGACTTTTTCTTATGTAGTAACAAAGAGCAATTCTAAATTTCAGATCCTGACAAAGGCTATCATCAGTCCTGCTGCCCTTAGATACTTATTTCAACTTTTTGCAACTTGCCTTTGCAGTAGCTGGTGGGTAAAGAAAGCTAAGTAGCACTAAAGTGATTTTGTGGTTAACTCAGTTATGCGGTGCGTAGGAAATCTGGATTCAGCTCCCGGCTTTGTTTTGGATGTGCTGTGTAATTGAATACACAGTGTCTGTTCACCTCAGTTCTCCTTCCATCAGCTAAAACTGAGAACATTTCCATACCATCAGAAGGTGATTTTGAAGATATATTCACTGGTGAGACAATAAAATAGACATAGGCCAGTAAATACTAATCTTTAACTGGGTTTTACTCTTTCTGTGAGAATTAACAATAAGACATGACTTTTAGGGACAGCTTCTTTCTTAAGACCAAAATTTAGTTGACCTTCATTAGTCTTTTACAAGATACTACAACTCTCAGCAGACTTTCTCATGCTAGATCTCTTCATCAAGAGGGTGGTGTAGCACTGGAAGAGGTCACCAAAAGTGGTTGTGAAATTTCCGTCTTTATATATTTTAAGAGGCTGTGGGGCAAGCCGTGGATGACCTGATCTGGTGTTGGCAGCACTCCTGCTTTGAGTGGGAGGCTGGACTGCAGATCTCCACAGGTCTCCTCCAACTAGCATTTCTGTGACTCTGTGAATCTAATTAGCTTCGTCCTACATGGAAATATCAAAGTTATTTTAGGAAATATCTGTATCTTTGTGCAGTGGAAGCTAAGAAGATAAGTGTTTGTTATCCTTTATTACTAGGATTGAGTAAGTATTCTACCAAAGGCAAACTCTTGAATAGCCCTGCTTTCTGGCTCTCTCAAAGCAAAACTAAAGACAGATATTAGATTAGATTAGATATGTTATCCATTTTTCAAATTAGTTTTTCTATTATATCCATTGGTTATGCATCTTACATAATAATTTATTTGACAACACCATCCTGGTATCACTTCTGCATAATAATACTAAACCAAAAAATTGTCAAGCATTAACTCTACAAACATATTGCAAACTGCAGCTTAAGTATGTCAGTGTCTTATGAGGATACTTGAGGCTGAAATATCTTCCCTACCTACAGACTTTTCAAACTAATACATATATGCTCTACAGAGCTAACAGCTGCTGCTATTCCACTAATGGGAAGTATCTCCTCTCTCTTATATTCCAAATAAATCATTATTCACTTCTTTCTGTCTTATGTTCAAGGTCCAAATGTTCCCATCTCTGTAATAGAAACCAGCAGAACTTAATGAGTTCTCTCAACTCAGAGTGACTTGTGTGTACTCTCCTCTAGCTATTAATGCTAAAAGCTCTCACATAAAGAAGAAGAACTGTAGTGTAGTAACAACATAGGCTCTCATTTTATATTTTTGTGTTTACTACTTATTACTATTTCACGTACAGGAACTGATATAAAAAGAGTGTGCATGCATATTTACAAGGATGCACAATGCAATGAATTCTGCATCGTTCTATTAATGGGCTTTTGAATATGATTTTTTGGTGGAGCAGAATTGTTGCATTTGAGTGTCATTTGGTCCTTATGCATATATGAAAAAAGTCTGAATGACATGCCAGGAATTAGGGAAATGAAAGATACAAAAAGTCAAGGCACTGAGTGGATGTTGGCCTTGATTTCCTTCTGTTATCTTACTGGTATCTTACAAGCATATTGAATACCTAAATTCTCCATCCCTGCAGTTTTTGTCCTGAGAAAAAGTGTAGTAAGTGTACTAAATAATAATTATTTTCCTTCAATGCACATTAATAATTTAAGTGTTCCTTTTAAGCACCAGAGATTTGGCTTGTTACTCCGTGTGGGTGTGCATGCTGGGAGAAGAGGGAAGGAAGAGAAGCAAGGACAGCACTGTTTTGGCTGGGACTTGGGCAGCTGCAGAGATGAGCTGTGCAAGCTGCCCCAGGGCAGGGGCACACATGGGCACTGAGTGCCACAAGCCAGGAAGAGAGCACACTGTGACTGGACTGTGGGGTCTCCATCTCCTACTGCCACCATCACTGAGGGACTGGGGAGGACACTGTTTGCCTACATGGCAGAAGATCAAGCAGAAGTACCAAATCAGAGTGGGCTCTGTTCTTCTGGCTTGGATTTTTTTTTTTTTTTAAGGTGAATTCAATAGACTGATCCCAGTTTCAAGAGTTAAACAGCAGTGAATGGTACTGTGCCTGCCAGAGCTGCCTGGACTGACTCTGGAATGGTATCTGAACATATACTTATGTTCCTCTCCCTCTTCCTTAGGGGTCCTTGCACTGTGCTTTTTGCCATTATGTCCAAAGAGTGTGGATGCAGGGATGTAGCAAACAGCTGCCTTGTGTCACTCGCCGTCTCGTTCTCTGCCTGGGCTGGGAGCAGTGCAGAGTTTCAGTGGAGAATGTCTGTCTAAATCTGTGCTCTGCTCTGTGTTTACGTTGGGAAAGGAAAGATCAAAGCATGTGCATGGAGTTGAAAATGGAGACTGTGTAATTAGGGACCCCCTCTCGTTCCGAGTCACATGTACAGGTACTGACATACATGAGATCCTCCTGCCCTCACCACCGCCCATCCTGGGCCAGCAGACAGCTCTGGATCGAGCTGTTCCTTGCCATGGCCATCAGAGGTCAGGGCTGCCTGCCAAGGGAAGTGGCTTAACCTTATCTGTGACTAATCTGTTGCCTGCAGCGATGAGAGACCCGAGACCAGGTGATGGTAGTGGCCCTGTGGAGTCAGAGCAAGGCCCTGCCCAGCCTGGCGTCCTGTCTCAGACTGCAGTGCTGGAAGTGTAAAAAAAGAGCACAGCATGGTACTGGAGGTAGGACTCAATTTTCTGGTATTTTTCCAGCTTCTGATGCTCAATGTGGAGGCACTTGCTGAGCTCCAGGCTGTATCTGAATTGCAGTATGTAGTGGCTGTTAGATTCCCATGAATTTATCTAATTTTATGAATGCACTTATTCCTTTGGACTCTACATCAGTGAACATCCACATTCAACTACCAACTGTGTAAAAAGTGTTTCCTCTTTATTATAAGAAGAGCAATTACTCCATTTGCTTTCTCCATCCCACTCCATGATAAATAGCTCAATCCCATCTGAGTTCAGCTATTGTTTGTCAAGCATACGAGTCCTTGTGTATGAAGTCTCTTCTGCTACAGAAGCCACTTGGTACCTCTGTTCTTGTTGCTTCTCCTCCCTCTAATGTACCTTTTTGAGATTGCACAAACAGAATTGCAGGCAGTGCTCAAGACATGGGCACACTGGGGAATGACAAAATTGCAGAATAATGTTTTCCATTTTGTTGCCTCTTCCTTTCCCATTTGTCCTTAGCAGTGTGTGAGTTATCAAGTCACTCTGTTGTTAGAAGGGCCTACAGGGAGAGCCTCGCAGACTCCTTCTGGAGGAAGGATGTGGATAACAGGACATGATTTATCTGTTTAATTTATGTTGGACTGCTTGATTTTGCAAAATTAACTTCCTCCCTGAAGAAATATGTCAGATGAAATTTTCAGTTGAAAGGTGCAAGGGGAGAGTGAGAGATTAGTGTTCAGAGCAGTGCAAAGCTGTGTGCTTTGATCCTTCTGCACACTTACTGCTCCTCTCCACTCTGTGTCTTGCCTGCAGGACACAGTTTGGGGGCAGGACTGGAGACTTATCCAAAAACTGCCAAGCAGATTGTTTCTCTTGGATCAGACCCTATCGAAGCAGTTATGTCCTTGGCTTTTCACATGCAAAAGAAGCACTTTATTAAAAGAAACAAGATACTTCCCAGAGTCTGACAGCTTGCATTTTAACTATCACCCCTAACAAGGGACCTTAAAACTGACCCCAGGACTTAATTTAACCATTACAATTCCATTAGTCTAATTTGTCATGAAACGTCTTTAACTAATTACCTGCATTTGTAAGTTAGTCCACATGTCATGAGATAAGAAGTCAAGCATAGTCATAGGTCACTGCTCTGGGCTGCCATCACATAACACAGACCCTAGATGAAAGGGAATTCAGAGTTGATAGGAGGAATCCAAATGACAGCTACTCAGCCAGTACAAGGCAGACATGGCTGTAATGTAAAAATTGGACCATTGTCTTAGAAGTGGTGTTTTGGAAAAGATGGGGCATGCCCTCATTAGCAGAATAAGGTCTAGGAAGACTGAGCATTCCTCGTAAGCATTTGTCTTGAAGGTGGTAATTTGATAAATACAGGTCTCCACTAAAACCATTTGCTAAATTTGGCAGACAACAGTATTAAATATTTATGACTGAATTTAGAGCTGTCCCTTTTCAAAGAGACCTGATTATATCCTGAATGGCACTTTAAAAAGCTCATTTGGGAACTTTTGTTGGTTTCCTCAAACAACAAATGTTGAAACAGAGGAAAAGACCAATTAGGAGTCTGATTAAAGGTTGCTCAAGCCTTTCACTGAATAGTTTGGATTTGGCTCCCTATTACTTGTTGGAAATCTGCCCATGAATTTATAGTGGGAGCTACAACATGCTGTGTGCCACAAACACCTCTCTCTCTTAGATTTAGGCAACTGTAAACTTCCCCTCATTTCTCTTGTTCCAGTGCCTGTGACATTCCCCCTGAGACTAGATGAGGAGAAGGATATGGTACGTGATTAATGCAGGATGAAGCATTCAAAAAATTTTCTCATTCTTGTTCCCGTTTCCTTCCTCACTGAGCGGAGGTGCAGAGGGAGGTCGCCGAGAGTGATTCCCCCATCAATGCAGAGTGTCACCATCACACTTTTGGCTGCTGGTGCTGGGTGTGAGGGGTAATTAAATCCCTGCCTCCACCCCAGCTCCTGTCCCTTCACCGTTGAATTCCTGATTTCATCACTCATTGGATCGATACAAAGGGCCGGCAAGGACACAGTCACACTGGTCAGGCAGCCCTACCTTTGTACTCCCTAAGTACAGGCTCTGTCCGAGCCATAAATCACAGCTACTCTAAATTATAGAGGCTGCCAACACATCAGAGGCCTGGAGTGGGAGCTCCCTGTGATCACAGCAGGGAGGGGAGGATAAGCAAGGCCCTGACCAAGCTGTCTATTCCGTACTCAGGAGCTTTATTCAGACAGCAAGGAAGAGGGCCTGGGAGCCTCTGTGCTGCTCTTGCCTGCCGCAGTGGCTCAGCAGTGTTCTGGGGTTACCTGCTGTCCTCAGGAAAAATCGAAATCCTCCTTCTAAAGGCCATAAGGCAGTCACTGGTATTAGGAAGAAACTTCCTTTGCTGGCATATTACTGCAGACTTTATATCTGCACGTACCCTTTTTTGCATCCCTGTGGGGAGAGAGGACAGACTCACTGATTTGCATCTTCCTCTCACCAGCACTGGGAGTGCTCAGTCTGTGAGGAGGAGGAAGGGCAGCACCCCACTGTCCCCAGCTCCTGCCACACAGACATACCATGGCACTTCTTTCTTTCCTATGTGGAAGTTCACCTGTTATTTTCTACCAATATTCTTCCAAATCTTTTAAGATAAATGATTCTTCAGATGTCCAAATCTTTAGCCTGTCTGAAACCAGCATAAAATATCTACCAGTCTGCAATGAAAAATCACAGACAATCCATCCTTTCGATCTCTTGCTTTTATCCTAAGCTGATAAGGGAGGCCCTCCTGTGCTTGTCAGCTTTGCATTCTTGGTGTGTGCAGCATAGCTGAGGATTGCAGATTAAAGGTGAAGAGTTGAACAGGGAAAAAATGCAGGAACGAAGCAGCTGTTTAATGAGATAGAGGGGCTTTCCTCTTGAAAACTGCTTATCCATATCATGTCTCTTGGTAATTACAGAGTATTTTCTTTATGGGGAATGCTAGCACTGTTTTCCTGGTTTAATATATTTTACCCCCTTGCATGATCATCTTTTCACTTTGGTAGGTGAAACCATTCTTTATTAAATTGTGAATGTCAACAGCATTGTTTTAAGCTGCTTAGTTCTGTCCTGTGCATCTTTTGTCTTATAGTTAGAACAAAGTTCAAGTGTGCTCAGGAGTTAAAGCTCAATCTGTAACTAAGCTTGAGCCCTTGCAGTTCCAGGTTTGGAAACTCCTTTCCACCCAAGTGTGTCTCAATCTGTAACAGAGCACGTAAAGTTACTAATCCAGATATTGTTGAATTGACTTTCAGTGACTGGATGTGCTGTGCTGATAGTTAGAACCAAACATTTGAAAGACAAGCTCTGGCAGCTGTTTTAGACTGCTCATGTCACCACCTGTCTTTCTGCTAGAAATATTTTAATTTTTGAAAACTCCTCCCTGTGCCTTGCTCTGTTTTTCAGGTAGACTCTTCACCTCCTGATGTCCCTGAGGATCTCAGGTGGGACAGCTTCATCACTGGTCCTGGTGCATTCATTGGTACTGTAATTTGCTGGGTTTCATCTCGAAAAAGAGATCTAAGAATTCATCATTACAAAATCTGCATAAGCTTACAGGGGCCAGAGCAGCTAATAAAGATCACTGGGAAATGACTAATGCAGATGTGCAGTCACTGTACCTACCACTGTCTTTGCTGGTCTCTGGAGAGCGCAACAGCCACTGGTGGAGAAAAACAAGAGAAGAGAGGATTCATCTGCCAGGAGGAGATGCAGTCATGACTCTGGCTTGGTGTGATAAACAGCATGTGCTGTTCAGAGATCTGGCTGTGCACAGGCCACATTCCCCTGATCTCTCTCCAGCTTGGAGATCCTTCTGCTGTGGTTGATGTGAACAAGTCTCATTCTTTGTATCACCTCCATTGCAAATGAGGTTAAGAAATGGGAACATTTCAGGGTTGGAAGGAGTGATCTGGGATTCTTCAGATACCAGAAGTTCCTGATCTTTTTTTGTATAGATAATGTCACTGTTTATATATGTAAAAGTGATAACAGGGAGGTTGGAGAAATGGTGGGATTTTGAGTTGGGATTGGGGGGGTTGCTGTGAGGGGGGGGGCTTCTGAAATGGCAGAGACTTGTGATCATAGTCTGGAGAAGATGGATGCCTTGGCTTGAAGTGTATTGCCACAGTCTGGAGCAGGAAATCATACTGGATTTGAGATGTGGAAGAGAAGAGAGAGAAAATTTGCCTCACAAGCTCACAAGGGATTGAAGGAATTTATTTTAGGGACTTGAAGGATTGAAGTAACTCATTTCACATGACTTTTCCTCCTCTACCCCATGCTCATGACTGCATGCAACAGTCATTTTTGCTGATGGAAAAGTGGTCACTGTATTTTCTGTCCCACTGTCATCTCCTTGTCTCTTTACTTGTCCATACAGTATCATATACCCTATGGTATCATATAATTAAAATAGATGATTATGCAGATGTAACTGGATCCCTAATGAAACTTAGCACATGCACATAACACCACAGGCAACTTTTAACTGATTATGCAGCTATAAAGAAGTTTCTTCTTTTTAAAAATAAAAACACCTTAACTTTTTTCCCTTATTTTTTAATGCTAACAACTTAAACATTTTCCTCTCTAGATAAGCTCTGAAATGGAAGAGAGAGAGCAGAGTACCTTATGGAAGCGAAGGCTGTAGGTTTATGGGTTTAGAAATCTCTGAAAAGCACAAAAATATTTCCTCCCATTTGCAACACCCCTCCCCCTGCACGCAGAATGCAGCCCCTGTATGCATTTGGTTTCCAGATCTGTGATTCCCACCCTCCTTTTTATAAGCTGTGAATTTTTTTCCCTTTCAAAGCACAGATTTTACCCCCTCTCCCATGCCCCCAGGGAAGCTTTTGTCCTGTGAGTGCCCTAGGTTTTTAAAGAATGTGGAAACTCCTTGGTTTATTCTGTTTCTGTACTGCTACCTCCAGTTCCTGATTCCTGTTCCTCTGTGGCCTCTGCTAACGCAGACTCTGTCCCGAATGGGGGTTTTCTCTCAGTTCCAGCGAAATGTGGCTGTGTGCATCAGGACTGCAGCCTTCTAGCCAGCATTCTTTTCTTGTTATTTAGTAGAGAAGAGGTATCACTTTTTCCCCCTCTCCATCATCAGCCTGATTTTATTACAATCACATAATGCCAACACTGTTCATGTTTCCTCATCCCAAGACTTGGTGGATCCATTCAAACACCGTGTTAATCCCCGTCTATTCTCAGTAGCACCTTTATGATGGTATTGCCTTTCCAAGCTACAGTTGATCTTGCAAGCCTTCACACCAGCTAATCCAACCTATTTTGGCTTCTTTCCCAAAGGTGTAGAGTTCTAAGAGGAACACTCAGCAAGGATATTTTCACTCAGTATCAGTGGATCCAGAATTTCTTATTTTCTTACCTACAGGGCTGCTCATTGCTCTCCATTACTAGCAGCAATGAGAGATAGATACTGCTTACACAATATAATCATTTTAAAAGGAACTAAGACAGAAAATAAGGAATCTAAAAGCTGTCTGCATTTTCTATCTGTAGGTACAAGTCAGGTGGAGCTGCCCTAACATTTGTGCTGCTGATTAAAGAATAGCCTGTTCTGTAATAAGCAGCACATACTCTTCTCTTGGAGCAATCTTGCAGTGAAGGAAGAGAAACCACCTGGGCGGTGGGACCAAGGATTAGCTGGTGCCTGAAGCAGAGACTGTGTAGACAGTATCCCCAACAGTATTCCTCAGAGCAGCTTGAACAACTCTGGCAGATCACAGCAGAACTCTTCTACTTTATTATGTGCTGAAAAGTAACTGGTTTTTACACATTAGACACTAATCAAGGTCACCCTTCCATTGCTGAATGCTCTGCATTCACTGCGCTGTTGGCAGGAGGGCTTGCTCTGCTCCTGTGCGTTCAGAAAAAAAAAACAAAAAAAAACAACAAAATAAAATAAAAGGAGAAGAAATCCTTTGGCCAACCATCTGTTGGAACAGAGGCCATGGACATAATGCAGATATGAACGCCTGGATGCATTTTGCAGGTGTGCCCTGTGACCCATCTTTCCATGGAGAAATTCACTGGGAAAATAGATTGCACTAGACTGTTCCTGCAACTGCAGTTAATCGTGCCTTTTCTACATTACTGCTACAGGATTAACACAAACATTGCTTCTATTTTCAGGCTTATCAAAGGCAGCAGCACATCTCTCTAATCTCCTATTTCCCTGCTCTCTTTAAAGTGTTTAAATGAATGGAGCACTGATGAGCAGGGATGTGGTGCCAGCAGGGATGGTGTCATTTAATGCCTTGCTATTTATGCTATTTAATGCCTGTGTGGCTTTATGTGCCCTGGGTGACTTGCAAACCATCTGGCAGCCTCCACCCTTTCGCAGGACAGACGGAGGTGTAGACAGCACCTTCACTTGTCTCTGGCTCGGGGAGTGACCAGCAGCAGTAAAACAGTTCAGTTCTGATGTGCCTGCTCCTGCACAGGCTGCACCTGCTGTCACTGAAGGATGAAGCTTGGAGGCCATGGACTGGTGACCCTTGAGACCAGGCAGGCTGGATCTCAGCGAGCTGTGGGCACTTACCTACATTCCTGTTGCACTGGCTGGCACACACAACCTGGATTTTTCTTACAGCTGTAAAAAGCATAATGATATCTGATCTGCCCCAGCACCTGTTTGTGCACTGTTAACTTGTCAAAAGGTTTCAGACAAGCTGGAATCGGCAGAATTGTGTGTGTCATATCAGCTCCTTGTCCTAAGAGTCCTACAGCTGGATTTGCAGTATCATTGAATCACAACCTGAATTTGTAGCCGTATTACTTACACAAATCACAAATACTTGGGTTGTGTCCTCCAATCTGCTAGGAAGTGGGCTGAGATCCACCCTGCAGCTTTCACACCACTGTCAGCTGGCATTAACTTCCAGTCATTTTTTCCTTTGAGACCAGATTGAAATCAGTGACCTAGAAGTAAAATACTCTGTATTTTGTTAGCAAGCAGTCCCTGGAGTTGTGCTGTCTAAATTGGGATGTTTTCTCAGTGAGCTCTTTTGTATATCTTCTATGGCAATTGTGCTGTAATTACCACAATCCTCTTTCTGGTAGCAGAATTTATTAATTGCTTTTCACTTTCTCTTATGCATTTCTGCTCAGATCACAGTGAAATAAAGACTTTCTTCAGTGTGTGGAATGGTTATGATAGCCTACTGTAACGCATTAGTTTTCTATGGTGACATTATCAGAGATTATATTATGGATTCACTGATATTCCTGCAAGGGGAACAAACTGGAAACTCTGTTGGACACTTACTGCACTGCCTGTTAGCAGTGGGATCTGACCCTGAAAGTGCTCATGTCTGGGAGAATATTTGCAGAAGTAAGGACTAGTCATGTATAGAAAAATTTTCACAATCAGCCTTCATGTTTATGGGATGGATCACTTGTGGACAGTGCTGAGAGTCTGCTGGGAAGTGCTGGCTGCCCTTGGCAGTGCCATTGCTGGAGGTTCATTTTATTCAGCATTTTAAGGAAGTGCCCAGCTCATGCTGTAACTTTACTGCAGTCTGTTCATATGAATAAGTTATGTCTCCACTTTCTCTGGAGTTCAGATTCTGTGTTCAGATTCAAGGTCAGATCCAGTTGGTCACTCTGTGGAAGAATATAATGAATTGCCAGCATCCCAGAACATACAAAATTGGAGATTAGAAGCAGCTCCACCTTATTATCATGATAGTCAATTGCAAGTGATAGTGCTGTGGATAAAGGGCAAGGTAATGTGACATGTGAGTGGAATAGCTCTCAATCTGTGTATTATGAAATTGTCATTCTGTGCCACTGTTCAGCATAAATGGACTAATCTTCAGTTTGAAAATGAGGAGAGCTTGACTGTTAAAGAATAGGTCATTTGGCTTCTGGCAGCAGCAGAAGATGCTGTAATATTAGCTGTAAGAACTTGTGCATTCTTGGTAAGGAGATAAAAATGATTAAATTGCACTGCTTCCTTCTCTATCTTTTAAAGTAATTCATATTTGGACCCGGATTCAGCTAAGCATTTGCATAATTCCTCAGGCCATTCCTATTCAGCCATGCATTTCAGCTTGTGCTTAAGCTCAAGCAAGTGCTGAAGTTCTTTTCAGTTTCTGGGGCTTCAGCCTTGCAGAACAAAGTCTGGGTCGTTACTTTATGTTTCAGCAGCTTCTGAGGTTGCTGTGCTGTAGCAAATGAAGTTTGCTTTGTATGTAGCAAATGGAAGTCTGTATTTGTTGTATTATGGGCTGAATGCTCTTTAATGACTCAGAAAGGTTAAGGGTGAAGATGTTGGGGCCCTGGAGAGGATAATTTTTAATGGAGTCCTCTGTTGGAAATCCAAGAGCCAGAACAGGGGTCATGTCTCTGAAGAGTTTCACGGACTCTGCAAAACTGGCAGTCACACTGACTGCCTCCCTTCCGCTGGGCTCTTCCTGAAAAGGAATGAGCAGAGCCAAGGGAAAGGTTTTGTTGGGCTCTTTGGGAAATGGAGCTCTTCAGGCTGAATTCTGTTCCAAATTACGCTCAGTTTTCCAGAGTAACTTCTCAACTTTGGTAGGGTTGTGCCAGGTGGTAGCCATTTGTGATGTGAATTGTAGTTTTAACATAGCTTTCAAAAATTGCAGTGTTACCATATGTATTTGTACTGTGAAAACTTGGGAGTAAAGGTTGGAGAAGAACCTCGATATGCTGATTTTTTTTCTTTTGTGGGGCTGAAAGTTCAAAACGTTTTGCCTGGCATTATCAAACTCTTATGCGTTAGTTCAGTTTAGAAACAGAACTTGTCAGCAAACAGAGTTCTACTGCTTTGTGAAAATGTGTGTGGGAACTGAAAATTTTTTAACTGAGATTGACCCCAATCTAAAATGAAATGTTTGGTTACGGCTTTTTATAGAAAATACAATGAAACAATTAACTTTTTTCTTTCCCTTTGGAAAAAATAATTTTCAAACATTTGGTAGGAAACCCTTTACAGAACAGATTTATGGCCTGAAGTCTTGTTCACAGTGAAACTGGTGGGAATTTTGCCGTTGACTTTCATGTAGCCATTTTACTGAGGTTTTCTTTGCAGCAGGAGGGATTGTGTGACTCTCTATCTGGAGGTATTAATGTAACTTCAAAGCTTTTTGGCCCACTTCAGAAATAAAAAATATTCTTCTATATCCCATCAGCTTGTTGGAGGTCTTGCTTCATTGAAGGTAACACAATTTTTTGTCCCTGTCCCAGAGAACCACAAGGAACTCAATCTATATTTGTTAAAATGGAGACCAGCAACATGTTCCTCTAACACAACAGTAGCAGAGGAGAGGGCAAATGTCCAGGTTAGTGCTCTGCTTTGCTGGGCTGTTTTCACATCACTGCTTTAAAATGTTTGTTCTGTGGAGGAGAATCACTGCAGGTTCCAGATGTAGGTGTTTACAGGGTGATTTTGTTTCAGTGCAGTGCTGTGCATGATTCTGTCTCTGTTTGCCTGCTCCCAGTGCATGAGATGATTCACCTGCTCCTGGATTTTCCTTTCTGTAGAGCAGATTTTATTAACCCCCAGAAAGCTCTGTCTGGAAGCTGGCTTTCCACCCCAAACTGAGGTCTTACTGTTAACAATATTTTATGAGCATGGAGCAGTTAATTCCATTGCTGAGTCCTTTGTTATGTTATCTCTTCTTCACAGGTGTCAAAGGGTCAACAGTAGTGAGAGAAAGAAGAGAAAGGACTGGAAAAAGCACAGGAGGGGGAAAAGGAGAACTCTGTGATCACTTTTCATGAGACACACACATTTGGAAATTTGCTAAAATATGTTTGTAATGTTTTTCATAAGAAACATTAAAAGAAAGTACAGTTAGTCCTGGACTTAACCTACCCATTTTTCCTTGGATTTAGGGCTACCTCAGGGCAATCTTCCAGTTTTGCACTTCAAGCCCATCTCTACCTGCTTTACTGGCAGGTTGCACTGCACTGAGGACAGCTCTGTCCAGCTCTGTGTGATAGATACCAAAAGAGCAGGGCCTTCCATGGAAGAAGTGATTCCTAAGAGGGGCCTGAGAGCTGAGTTTCAAAAGCATGATGTTCCCAAAGAAAGGCCAAATTTTTCTGAAGGGCTGAACAACAAGCACTCCTGCTGTGACAGATGGCTGAGTATTTCAAAAGATCTTGCTATTAAAGCTGGCTGGAGATTCTCTATTCTCTTGTTTTTGACAGGAATTTGGGTTTTCTGTTAAGCACAATAATAGTGCAGAATGGACAGATTTTCCTTCCAGCATTCTATTTTTATGTGAGAGGTTTAATTGTTTTGGTCAGGGAAACTCTCACTCCTGTAATACAGTGATTTACACTCACTGTGCTGGAGCCATGTGACAGACAGTTCCCAAAGTCTGATCCCAGGTTCTGACTCCCAGTGGCAACAAAGCTGTTCCAAAGCTCTGGCTGAACACAGGGGTGCTGTGTGTGATGTGGTGGGCAGACCACTGGAGTGTGCTGCTTCCAGACAGGTTTTCTTGGGTTTTCTTTTAGGTTTCCTTTAGAGGGTTGAGTTTTGAGATACTTGATTTGATATCCTGAGCATAAGATCTCCAGTGAGTGAATGTCTTCACTTGTGGCTGCTCACAGGTAGGATTGGGAGTGAAAGGCAAGCTGTGTTTCTATGTAGCTGAACATGTAGAAAGTAGGAACTTGGAACTTGAGGCTGTTTCTCAAAATGTGTGCTTTAACATTTCCAGGATTTAACATTCCCATCCATAAATAGGAAATAAATCCTCATCATCAGTGGAGGACTTAAAAAGTTCATGTTTATACATGCAACTTTGGAGAAGCAGAAATACAAAAAAAATCCTTTTATTTCATCTGAATGTCTCAAAGCTCTTTTAAACTGTTAATTAATTGAGCAGTCATAATGATGTGCCATTGGGGATGAAGGGGGAGGAATAATTTACAGGTGGGAGAAATGAGGCATGAATGACTTCCTAGCCTTACCTGTGCCATGCTGTTAGTCTGTGTCAGATCCAGACAGATACCTTCTGTCCTGTCTCCTTTTGCATCTGTGATGGGTGGCTGCAAGCATCAGCTTTTCCCCCTCTCTGCTTCCTCCTCTTCTTCTGTAGGGAGCCCAGCTCCTTATCCCCAGGTTCTGTTTCATGGAAGTACAAGGAGTCCACGTGGCTCACCTCTCTGAGGGAGCAGGCCTGGAAGCTGGGACATCTGTTTCAACTCCCAAGTTCCACCTACTGAACAGGACACAGCAGAGTCACTCCACTGTATGGGAGGAAAGGAGTAAGGAAATTAAACTTCTGGGTGCTCTTAGAGCAATGGCACATTCTGCCCTGCCTTCCTCCTCCTGACCTTCTGCACAGCTGGGTTATGGTGTGCTGTCCTCTGCACACCTTCCACAACAATTCAATTTATACCTTTGCTGCACTGAGCAGAGTAGCTCAGGAATATCTGACCTGGCTCTGAAATACCAGCTCACCTCTGAGAAACAACAGAGCCCCCTTTGTCACTGTCTCTTTCTTGTCTGAACTCCTGTATCTGGGGTCAGTACACTTTTGTACAGAAAACATTGGATCTTCTGGCATACATCGAATAAATGAGAACAAGGTAAATTCAAATTGTTAAAAACTTACAGAATGGGCATGATAAAACTACTGCTTAGGAAAACACCCAGTGCACAATTTCATCTGGAGTTTGGTTGAGAATCCTGTTTAAACTTAGTTCTTAAACACAGCTGTGAAACTCATGAAGATGTCACATCAGTAGCTCACCCAACAACCTTGAGAGCCTCCTGGGAAGGAAATCACAGCACAAATAGTGAGCAGTAATTCTAATAGGCTGCTTTGCTTCATTCCTCTGGCTACTCCTTGTTGAGCTCCTGCAACTCCAGACATGAAGTTTTTCTTCTACCCAACATGGTTCCAACTGCTTCTCCCTATCAGTTATTCATATCTGAAAGGGAAAGGAAAAATACTGACATAAATTGCTGGACCCAGGAATACAAGTTTTTTTATTTAAATGACAGGGCTTATGGTTACCTTCAGACATAGCTTTTAAAGTAGTTTTTAGCTGGATGACAGAGATAAGCCCTCCAGGAAAAAGCAGTGGTAAAGCAGTGGGTCATTATAAATATTTTGTTCTCTCTGTAGTCGCGTTTTTCATTCTTTTTCAGTTTATGTATCTTGTAAAAAAATTCCAGTAAATCTGCTACCTTCTGTGTGGTGAATTTAAGCCTATTGATTTGTCGCTGTCCTGATTGCATTTTACAGAACCCCTGCTGCCTCTGGGACCAGAGCTTGAAAAGTCCTGTTTAGTGAAATGGATTGTCTTCCACAGTTCATTGACACCCTATATTCTGCCTTATCTAAATTAGGCAGTCTCCAGTATTCTCTGATCTAATCCCAAAAGTGGCGGGTGTGTGTTATGTGCAGATATAATGCTTACACATAAATTTCTATTGAGCAGTCGTTGGAAAAGGAGCTGAAAGCAGGTAGAGCTTGCGCTCCCAGCTCAGTGCAACGCGGGGATGCAGTGCTTGCTAACAGCTGGCTTTTCTGCAGCCCGGCAGGTGATGAGTTCCCACCACTTCAGGAGCCCATTGCCAATGGTTAGCACATGCTGCTGTGAGAAATCTCATCAGTCAAAAGAGTCTCATAAATAATTTAGAGGAAAGCAATTAGCACACACAGCTGTAGCTGTTTGCAAAGTCACAGTTATACCTGCCAGGGCAATCTGGAAATGGAAATTTCAAAACCCATTTCTTGAAGTGGCCAGAATGGTCTAGCTTGGAGCTAAGGCTGATGGGTAGCTGTTGATGAGTAAGGCGCAAATTGCACTTTCATGTCTTTTTATGTGTAATGAAATCCAGGAGAGAATTTTGGTATTTTGTGCATATTGGGAAAGGGATCAAAGGGATGCATAGTTTTAAAAAGTCCAACAGTCAAGGCCTTATCCTTTCAGAAGCTCTGCAACTCATTCAGCTTCAGAGCAGGGGGGACAGATTTTAACAGAGACTTGGACATGCATTTTGAAGGCATCAGCTAGTTAGAGTTTGTCTATATGTACACACTGCTCAGAGAGGACAGGCAGGAGGAAAAGGAAGAAGATACTGTCTGAAGTGTCTCATCTGAGTATGCTTGCTTTGACAGATCGATGAGAGCAAATTGTTTGAGGACTTCTGGGTAGTGATAAAAGGAAAGGGAACCTGCTCTTTAAGAATCTCAAGCAACTACAGGGAAGGTGTGATAACAGATTTGTTTGTGCAGGTGAGTCCTGAAGAAGGGGTATCAAAAGAAGAGTATCAAACATTAAATCTAGAGATGACAAAGGCTGTGTAAATAGGGCACATGTAAATATATTCTAGGAGAGGGTAAGAAGTCACCCACCATGACACTACATGGGGACAAGGGGACAGACAACATAACAGTGCAAGATCCTCTCAGTATTTCTGATAGCTGTGCATTCAGTCATGGTATCTCTGCTAAGTGAAGGCCTAAAATATGTGCATCTTCACAGGATCCCCCTTGGCTAGGGAATTACTCTTCCTATGTTACCAACTGCAAACTAAATCACAGTATGTTACCCCACAAGGCAATCCCAGCCCTAAACTCTGATTCCTTCCTTTCTAAGAGGGAACACTGTATTGCGAATAAAGCATTCAAATGTGGGTTGCTCATAGTATGAATGCTACAAAGCATTTCAACTATGCTTAAAGACCATCTGAATTAGAAAAGACTGGAGTTAGAATCTGTAGCAGTGGCATTATTTTATTCTGCAACTGTCCTGTGGAAAAACATGTCCCATTTCCTACTGTTGTCTGCACCATTTGACCTGTTCTTCTAAATCCAACTGCCATCACCTGACCAAGAAAGCACCAGAGAAGCCCAAGAACCTGCCTGTCACTTTGGGGTGGTCAAGGCCTCCATCCAAGGAAAATTCCACAGGTGAGCCTTAGAGAGCAACCAAAAGCAGCAGCTGCTCATTGACTGTGAGCTGGATGAAAATCCTGCAGTCAGTCAACAGGCTGCCCCAGCTGGTCTGGCCTCACAGAGACAAGTAAGACCTCCTGTAAGTGATATTAATGGGAGTCTATCTAGAAATCTCTTACCATAGATTTTGTTTGACTGCAATGGGAACTTTTACACATTATTGAATACATTATGGCAGCCTACCTTCCTGGACTGCATTATGATTAGCTGTTAGTGTGTTTTGGTAAGAGGCTCAAATATTTCATTTGCTTACTTCTTTCATGTTTTTATACTTACTAGCTCTTAGTAGAAGTGGGGAATGTGAAGAATGTCCTTCAGAACTGCAGATGAATAATTTCTCAACAGCCAGAATTTCAGTAACTTTAAAAATCTTCCTTGAACTGAAATTCAGCCTGGGGTGAATCACTGGTCACTGGGGTGAATCTGGAGTATTTTGTGGTTTTTCTTCTTGTGAGTTAATCCAACTTTATTCCAACTGAACATGTAGCTGGATGGAATCTTTGTGTGGCTCTTCTTAAGCCAACTTAACACATTTTATAAGATTCTAAATCACATTATCTTCTGGACCACAAATAAGTGTTCAAGAAATGTAAGTTAAAATAATTATCTAACAGGTTTTAAATTAACATCTTTCCCTCCTAATCCAGAGAAAAGTGAGTGCAGAATTTGGATCACTATTCATAAAAGCCTGTAGGAATATTTACAGGTATGCTTCTTGAAACAAGTTGAGCCCTTGATCTTTGTAACAATATTGCAGGTATATATTAACAGCACTGCAATGCAGAAATATGAGAAACTACTAAAAATGTCAACTAGGTCAACTAAGGATGAGTCAGGATTTGTTCAAAACAATTATGCCTATTGTTCAAAACAATAGGCATAATGTTTTCATAATGTAAGAAAATATTCATTGTACAGGAGAGATTACTTCTGTTTTTAAAAAGGGGATTATCTGGCTACAGGGTTTGGCTGGGCTTTGCCAGTGACTGCCCTGTACATGAGGGTAAACATCTGCCCTAGATGGTATCTTCTGGGTCCAGAGGTGTCCTAAGTGTCCTATCACATCCCCATGCTGGGAGCTCTGAAGTCTGGATTGGGATGTCTCTCCATTGTCTTTGATGATAAATTAGGGAAGAAAGGAAGAAACTGTTTTTCACTGAAGGTAGATTCATCTGCCTCACCTTTAATTTGTAGGAGCTGTCTGGGTGTGTCCATAATGAATGGAGAAGAAATGGTGTCTTCACCTGAAGATTCATCAACTAATCTAGATTTGATGACTTGCCACTGGAGGAGGATATACTTTACTGTTCATTTCAGAAGTCCTGGCAGCAAGGTCAGACTGGATGTCTCCTTTTACACAGTCAATTTTGGTTAATACCACTGTATTTCAGCACAGGAGGATCCCTGATATTTCTGGTGCTAGAACAACTCCACTAACACTGTACAGGTTTTGCTAGGGGTTTGTTTATGTGTGTGTTGCTTGTGGTTTTTATGTGTGGGGGTTTTTTGTTTGGTTGTTCATTTGGGTTTTTTGTATACTTGAAGAGCACAAGGAATCCTTCTTTTCTTTTCTTTTTGTAGAGATGAATAATCTATTTTATTTGTCAGTTCTAATTTGAAAAGCAAAGTTCATTCTGTGTCAAAAGCCTTAGGTATGGCAGCCCAGCTACAGATGATAGTGCATAAATGTCTTCATAGGACACTGGAAAGGCTGCCATCCTTGCCCACATCACTTTGATTGCCCCATTTGACATTACTTTCTCCTAGTGGATTCTCCTAGGCTAAGAAAAATCCATAAACACAGTTGCCTTTAAATGGTGTGAAAATATGTAGAAAGACCCCTCCAGCACTCTCATTTTTCTCTGAAAATGGTCTTGGCTTCTCCAGCCTCTCCAGAGAACAAAGATTTTCACTGACTGAAACATCCTCATTTCTGTCCTACAGTACATATTCTGTATCCTTCTCCAAGTACAGTTCTGGTGTTGCCATAACTGGACCTATATCCTGCTTTAGAAGGAGTTCAGTAATTACAATATTATTATCATTTGGGGAAGCTAATAATCAAATCTCTGCTGGTTTTTACCTCTTTTTCTTCCAAGTTGCAAGAATTGCAACAACAGCTTGGTCCTTCTTCTAATTTATTCCTTATTCCATTTCACTCTTTTGTTTCTGATGAAACAACCCCTCACAATCTGATATCAGTGAAAGCCAGCACAGTGACAAAAGCAAGTCCCACGTCTGGCTGCCAAGCAAAAGACAAAATGTACCAGTAGGATGCTGTGCAGCAGCAGCACTTCCAGGAGGCAGCCTTCTTCCAGATCTAGTCCCTGGTGTGTCACTGCCACAGAGAACACAACCAACATGTTTTAATGAGGAATACTGGCAGCTGACTGGAAAAGAAAAAACTGTTTATTCTTTCCGTAGCACCATTTGGACTAGTGCCATTTATACATGTTCAGGGGAGATTCCCACCTATGCTTCCAGCCTTGACCATTTCAGCCCCTGCCCTCTGGTGGCCCCTGTACAACTCTAAGAAAAATTGTTGGGTATTGCTTCTCTCTCCTATTTTTTTTTTTGTTGTTGTTGTTTTGGTTTTTTGTTTGTTTTGTTTTGTTTTTGTTTTCTCAATGTGGATAAATTCAATCATTCAGTTTCCAGTGAGCCTCATGGATAGTTGTAGTGGCGTAACAGGAGACAGTGGAAGGGAACAGAGATGCAGGAGAAAAAAAAGAGTGGCAGGAAGCAAGAAATTCCTCCACTGGCTTCACTGCTTAAATAAACATCTGGAATTGTACCTAGAACTAGCTTTATATTACCCTGCTGAGCATCTGGTGAGCTGCATAGCACAGCAGTGGTTACCTGCGTATTTTCAGAAGTGGACTCTGCAGCCTGTGCTGGTACCATGATGACACTGCCTGTGGTACCTGGAATAGCTCATTCAAATATAGTCTGTGACTATATCACATGGTCTCTGTGAGCTTTGGTCTGTGCAGACATACAGCAAGATATAATTATGGATTTTCCAAGTCCAAAGTTAGGGCTGCCTTTCTTTCACTACCACTTTTGCAGTTAAATCTTGGGCCTGTTGACTTCAATCAGTCTGTTTTCAAAACATACCTGCAGGGCAGGCAAGCAGCCCTGTCTGTGTCTCACAGTGAGATGTGAGAACACACTCAAAGGCAGCAAGGATCACTTGGGACTTTGCTACTCCACCAGTGTGAGGGCAGCCATCAGTGCCAGGAGAGCTGATGGGCTGTGTGGCTCCTCATCCCTCAGCACAGGGCTGGGTATCTGCACTTCACTGCTTCAGGGTGGCCCAAGCTACTCTGACTTGAACACAAAGTGGAGAGGGAGCAAGAGCATTTTGTGCCCTGCAGCCTGGGCTAGGAGGTGACCACTGCAGGGAAACACTGTCCTAAAATGTCAGATATATGGGGGTTCACTCTAGGAGTTTGTAGTGGAGCAGAATATTGATGCCAATGCACATCATTCTCAATTGCTAAGCATCCTCTCTCCCCCATGAAAATCAGCCTTCCCTCTGAAATCCCTGTCAATGTTGTCATTATGAAAGTACAGATATTTTAAATGCAGTTGAGTAAATGTGCAAGTCGTGGTGGTTTTGTGCTTCAAAAGCTCTCTCTGTATTTATATAATTGGGTTATAATCATAGAGGAGGAACTGAAAGCCTCACCCTGTAGTGGTAAAAAGTGTCAGAGATGCCCTCACCTCCACCTCTGCCAGAAGCTGCTGTGGATGAATTGTGCAGGCCATGGAGTAGCCCTAAACAAGCTATCAGAAGTCTGCCTTCAAAATGTTGTGGGTTTGGGAGTTTTTAACCAGGTCACTTTGCAAATCCAGTTTGGAGTTTGCTGCATACATTATATGGACAGTCCTTGCTTTGGGGTAACTGCATGCACTAAGATGTGCAGCTGGAAAATTGGCAAGCCTTTAAATGAGGTTTTTGTGGATCTACATTGCTGTAGTGATATGAGGCTTCATCTTTATCGAGTCCATTTAATTTGGGGAAAGAAGAAATGACACTTTAACTTTATTGTGACATAGAGATCAATGTTTAAATTCTAGAAGATTCATTTTTGGATATGCTGAAGTGATCTTCTTTCCAGAAGCTGCTGTGCACTTGTCCTGGGAGGAATAGGTGAACAAGTAGGGCTGGAGGCAGCAGAATCCTGGGCAGGGTGCGAGCACAGGGGGTGGCCATGGGGAGGGTCAGCAGGGGCAGAGCTTCTCCAGCTGACTGAGATTCTCCTCATTAACTGGGCAGGGGCTAGAAGTACTGAGGCAAGATTATGTAGTGGGGCTGTTTCCTCTCAGGGGAGCTTGGGCTACCTCTGCTGTATTATTGCTTCCTTCCCACCTCCTGTACCCCTGTGCCATAGAAGGATTAACCTCATGAAAATTCTTATGGCCTGAAAAAACTTCAGACTTCCAAAGCATGGGCCAAGGAGTAGCCACATTCCATCATTATGTACATAGTTATGTTCAAGTTAGAGTTTGCCTGCTGTGAATGTACCTTTTTTCAAGCTTTTTTACTTTGTTGTAATTTAACAACAATCCATTCCATGTATTTAATGAAAGTATGTGCTGAGACCTACAGGTATTTCTGCCAGTATAGTCTTTACATCACAACTTGACGTTATGTGAAGGAATGTGCAAGTTCTCTGGAGTGGTCCTTCATTTTATTCTGATTCAGAAGTGGAAAAACAGGCAGGGACAACAAAGAGCAAATTTAATTTTCCTTCTTAAACACTGCCAGTTCGAATAATCTCTTGCTGAGTTTCCTGATGTGGCTGTTCACATTCCTTCATGAATTCAGACTGGCTGTTAGCAGCCTCCAAATAAAACATGGTTATATGGAGATTTACCTTGGCCCTGTTCTTGCTTGGCGACACGAGACGCAGAGAGCAGCCAACTGGTTCTGCTCATGCTACATGTCCTCTTCCAGCAACTGCTTCCTGTACAAGCCCACTGGTCTCCAAATTAATGGGATTGTTGCTTTAGCTCAAGATGTAGGAGATTTAATTCTGGTGTTTGTGTCAGCGATCAATGAAGTCAGGAAACTGCCTTTACAGAGCATTCAAAAGCCCTTTTATTCTGAAAGAATCAAACCCAGGCTTCTGTTAAATGCAGTAAAGGCTGCCATCATTAAAACATTGAGGCTGCAAGATTGGCCACAAAAATGTTACTGTAATGCAGTTGGTATTCAGTCCTTTCTGTCAGCGTTGCCAAGTCCAGCTTTTATTTATTTATTCATTTTCACAAGTCTCATGTTTTTCAGGCATTCCATAAAGCCTCGGTGTTTACAGGCATCTTACTCATCTGAGCAGCTCAGCTTCCAGTTTTTAAAGATTTGCTATTAGCCCTCATGGACAGGGAGGAAGCAGGAACGTGTGATGAGGCTGATCCTCACAGGCAAAACCAGAAGGCTCATAAAACTCCACATTTAAAAAGTCAAATATTATTTTTTTAAGAGGATCTCATGAACTGGGTCTCCCATTTATGTGTCTCAAGTGCCTGGCATAGACTCAACTAATGATCACTTGGGTCAGGCCATGATATGAGTGCAGAGGTGCTGTTAGATGCAGAGAGTTCTGCAGGACTCAGATGGATTGGGGGAGGAATCCTCTTTCCATTTATTATATTCCTGTTTTAACTTCATGGTCTGAGCCTTGCCCTGTGCACCCTGTTTACTGTGTGTTTCATAAAGGCCAGAGGACTCATCCTGTTGCTCTGAAACTGTTTAGCCCATCTTTGGCTGGATTTACTGCTCAGGAAGAACAAACAGTTGCTTAGGAAAGAGCTGTTTTTAACGAGAGACAGGCTGGATTTTTTTTCAAACAAACAGATAAAAGCCAGCAACTCTGAGCTTGGCATGGACTTTGCCGTTTTGTTTGTTGCATCACCCCATTGTCTTCTCTATCCCTTCTTTTTAAAATTTCTTTGTTACAGCATTTCACAACCCACAGCCTGGACACGGTAATTCCTGAAGGAATGCACAGCATAATGAATACTGCATGATCACAAAATAGTTCACCTCGTGCAAAGCCATAGCAGAAAACGATGAAACATGGCTGTTTCCCAATCATCCCTGCTTCACTGGTTTCTTTTATTTGGAGAAATTCTTTCAGCTTCTCCTCACAGGGGCTACTGAGTGAGAGAGGAAGTGTAACCTTTCTCCACCCAGCAACAAATATGCAATGGTTTTGGAGCACTTCCCATTTCCATGATGTCTCTGTGCAACACAGCACAGAAGTTAAACTGGCCTGTACCTTCTTCCCCGGCTGCAGGCAGGGGACCTGGGCTAGAGATGCTGGATGACCCACACGACAGCACACGGAAAAACAAGCCCTGCCTCGTAGAAGCTGCTTTGCCAGACTGCTGGGGCCAGAGTTAACAGCAGAACTTTTTAATTTGGGGATTTTTAGCACCACTTCCATATAGCGAGATACTAATTAATGGCTTATATTAAAAGGTCAGGTTGTTGAGTTTCTTATTTTGTGAATTGGGTTTTTGAGAAGCACTTCCACAGACCGTGATATTAATTAACGGTTTATTTTAAAAAGTCAGGTTGGCATTTTTAGGTGTCTCATTTCCGCGGCCGTTCCCGGGCACAGCGGCGGTGCCGGCAGGACCAGGGCACCGGGGAGGGCCCGTGTCACCTTCGGCTTCGCAGCTCACACGCCCCACGAGTGCCCGGCGAGCGCCTCCAGAGACCGCGGGCAGGAGGCGGAATGGCTGCGCCGGGTGGGGCCGAGCCCCGGCCCTGCCCCGCGGCCGCCGGCCCGGCCCCGCTGCGCTGCGCCGGCTGCCCGGGCGGG
>NW_024520318.1:8150290-8302792 GCF_017590135.1 Pyrgilauda ruficollis
CCGCGGGCGGGCGGGCGGAGGCCGCGGGGCGCCGCGTGTGGCTGCGCTGCCTTCCGGCCCTCCCCGCGCTCCGGCCTCCTGCCCTGCCCGCCCGCGCTGTCCGGGGGCTGCCGCGGGGCTGAGACCGGGCCTGCGGGAGCCGGGGGAGTCCAGGCACGCTGTGCTCGGGCAGCACGGGGAGGCTCTCCCTGACTGCGTGCTGGGAGAGTTGTGGCGTTGGTGGGGTTGGTAAGCTGTAGAAGGGAATTTTGAGATGTTGCAAGAGCTTTGTTTCTCCATCATCGGGCTATCGACCCCACTCCTGTGCCCCCAAGTTGTCTTCTCCCTGAGTTCCCAGTCTCTCCGCAGTGTAAGCACAGCACTTACTGCTCCGGTACTCTTTGCTTTCCCCTCTGTCAGCCCTTCCAAGCTGTGCTGGCCGGGAGGGACAGGGAGCTCAGCAGCAGCAGCTGTGAGTGCTGGGCCACGGGACAGGCACAGCAGAGTTCCTCAGCTGAAGGCTGTGTTTAACTAGCGTGCTCTACCATTTCCAAACTCCACTTGTTCTAGCCCAGACGTCCAGCTCAGAAGAGAGGTGGATTGCTTTTGGTAATACCCTCATCTTATTTTTTCATGTTGTTAACACAAGAAGAGAAGTATTTTTTAAACGCTGTAAGAAAATGTGTTTAATACTTGTAGAAATACACTGTCTCTCAAGGAAGGCCTTCAGAAAGCATCAGGAAGACCCTTGACCTCAGACACATTCAAGGAACTCGGATGAAATACGAGTTTCTGTTCACTTCACAGACCTTGGACAGCAAAATTTGATGGACTTTGTTTCAGCTACTTCCGTGCTTCTGCATTGCAGAGGTATTCAGGAAGGAAGGGACAGAGCTTAAGTCAAATTTCATTAAAATCAATCTAAAGCCTGAAGATTAAAAAATTTAAATATCCTTATGCTTTGCTTATAGAAAAGGATCTTTGGGTTCTTTAATCTAGAAAATTTCCATCTCTGATTTGTGACAGTATGTCTCTTAAAAGTTCTGTTATCTAATATATATAGCTCCATTAATTTAGTTTAGCCTAAAGGAGGATGTTCCTGTAAGTAAATTCTATCATCTTGCCAGAAATAAATCCAGTAGTTGTGTAGCCAGCTAGGTGAGACTGAGTTCCCAGAAGTGCTGGTTGAGGGAAGAGCCCCTGGTAACTGTAGGAGTTGAAACTTTGCAGTGTGACCATGAGGTCACCAGCTGCATGTCCTGCTGTGTTCCTCTGAGTCAGTAACTTCGGACTTTGGCTATTTCTGTATGGTCTTGTGCTAATGAGTTATGTTGTGTCAAAGTGCCTTTCCCTAGGGCTTGCTTCACCTCTGGGACAAAATGTTTGCTTAACAGTTCTCAGAACTGTGCTGGTCAGAAAAGAAGGAGAAGAGGGGATGGTTGCCAGTGCTGTGAATCTGCTTTTGTATGTGCTAATTGAGTCATTTCAGACTTCCTGACCTTATCAGCTTAGCTCTGGCCACGTGGTGGTTTGAAGAGAGACACCCTTCTCCAGCTTCCTCTGTCTCTTTCCAATTTTGGATCCTGCCTGGGGGAGGGAGGGCATCTTCTTGCACAGCATATCTCAGCTGCACGCCATAGTCTCAGGCTGGCTTTCTCTTTCCTCCTTACCTCCTGTCCTTGGGAGCTGCCCAGACCTCCACTGGGAAAGGCTGAGCTCTGGGTGTTGTGAGAACTGCCTCCCACAGGAGCAGGTGATGCGTGAGTTACTCCTGCCTGCACAAGGCCACGCTCTCACAGCTGTTCACTTTATTTACATTAGTGATGGTCTTAGGAACAAGCTTCTTTAACAGAAGAATTTCCATGTGTCTCTTGACCCACTGGGCATGCTGACACAGCCCTAGATGGCTTCTGCTGATCTAAGCAGGAAGGAGAGCTCTTCTGCAGTACTGTGGGTTTGTTCTGCACTTGTGTGGACAGAAGGTTTCTGTGGTCTGACCGTTCAGGTGTCAGCTAGAAACCTTTGGTGGTGTTCTGTCAGCAGCATTTGCTGGGATTGCTTTCCCCATTTATGTGCTTTTCAGTTAAAACCTGGGGTCTGTAAAACTGTCAAAAATAAATAGGACTGCCAAGGACTAATGAGTGGTTAAACTAAGAGGCTTATAATGGGTGAAAGATGAATGTAAAGTATCTTTTTACAGTATTCAACTTCACTGAAGGTGATGCAAGTTTCAGCCATGTAAGTTGCAAATTGAGTGATCTGCTGATTGATCTAAGAAAAATAGTGTGTGTGTGTGCGCTGAATTTGTCACTCATAAAGGATGGAGGGCCTCATGTTCTTCCATTCCCATGCAAGTGTGCAGTGCTTGATGTCAAGTTGCTACAGTTGTGTTTGCTCGTATCTTACCAGAGCTCTTAGAATAAGCATTTTGAAAACTGAGTGGTTCCCAAACATATTTTTTTTAAATTTGAGTATAAAGCAAATCTATAATCAGAATCTGCCATTAATATAGAGGTGTAACAGTCTGGGGTTGTCTTCATCCAGTGCAAAAGAGATTGTGCCTTTTAATATTTAACCATTTGCAGATGGCATGTCAAACACAGCTAAAGGGGTGAGTTACGGTAAATTTCTTTCACTTTTGGTCTTTGGGACGTGTACATTTTGGGCTTTTTGAGTTTGAGGTTTCTGGTGTAGTACTGACTGCATCCCTGTGCAGTCACGCAGCACAGAAACCTGGCTACCTCCGCTGACTAGACAAACCACTCTCGTAGTGGTGCAAGTTCCTCAGTTCAGAGGTTTTTAATCTCTGTTAATGAATGGGGTACATATGTCACTTTCTCTTCAGGTTCTTAGACTTCGGGCAGTGCTTGCTTTATTTTTGGTTTTACATTGCTCACTTCAGTTCCTTTTCTAGCAGTGCACTTCTAAGCTGCCCTTTTGTCTTTCTGGTTGATGGTGCCAAGTAAAGCCAGTGATACTCCTGTAGCACTGGTAGAAAGTAAGTTCTTCAAGCAGCATCTTGAATTAAGTATTTGCATATGGATTATCTTTTGTCACTCTGAGTAACACTGCTGTTAGAAAAGTGAACTGTTTTAGCTCCTAGGTCTGGGATTAACTGTTCTTTGGAGGCCTTTAATTTAAGGGGATCCAGACTCAAAACTGATCATGTTTGAAAAGGGAGAGGGGAGGGTAAGAAAACTTTGCTTGGATTAAATGGCTTACTCAGACTTTATTTACACTTTAAGGAGAAACTTTTTTGTACAGAAAAATGGTTTAATGTGGAAAAATTGGTGTGGACTTCACAAACAAACATGAAATATTTTTTAATTCTGTAAGTTATAATTAAAGCATTATTTAATGGTCTAAGTTAAAAATTGAACAGAAGAACAGGTAGGTAGAGTAGCTTTCCTAACATTTTCCTTTGTTGCAGTTTTAAGAAGCTGGATTTCATGACATCAATGAGCAAATGATCTATTTCCATTGCTGTTGCTATTATGTTGAAACTGGCATCATTCTTGTCTCCATTCAGGTTTGCCTTGGGTCCTTTTTGTTCCCAGGACTTACCTTTGCTAGAATCTGATGCAGTGTTTTTCCTGCTATGATCATGAGTTCAGTCTCCTCTGGGTAGAGCAGTGGCAGCTGTAGGAATTTCAGCTCCTGAGTAATCCGTGGCCATTCAGAGAGCCTTTTCCTGTATCTGAGGAAGCTGTTGGGTTTGGCTGTGAGAGAGCAAAGAGAAAGGTGGTGACTCCAAATTGTTCAGGAGTCTTCTTAAAAGCTGGCAGGTATGTAGAACCTATTGCAGAGCCTGAGAAGATCAAACCCTTGCCTTCATCTGCCGTGCTCTCCTTGGAATGCTCAACACTCGCTGTTGGCAGAAGCCCCTTGTGTATGGGGCTCTGCTGAGAATGTTGAGATTTGCCTGGGTTTGTTTTACCTGGATGAAATGTGTCTGGAATAAGCTGTCCTAGCAAGCCTGTGGTTTGGCTGATGTTTACTGAGGCCACTCAAGGAATGTTTTCTAGGTGCTGCGTGCAGTAGACAGACACATAAGAGTTTGTAGTGGAAAAGCAGGGGTAAATTGCATCTAGGGTAGAGAAATATGGAAGTGCTAGATGAGCAAGTACAAGAAAATTGGTGTGATGAGATGTTATGTCCTGATTTTTCTGATAACTGAGTTGTGTGGTGAGTAATAGAGGGTTACAAAAGAGCCAGGCCCTGTTGCAGTGCTTTTATACTGTTAAGCTGTGCTGTCTATCAGTGGAGGTAGCCAGGTTTCTTTCTACATTGTAGGTCCAGTGAATTCTGGACAGTTTTCTGTGTGATGGGAATATCTTACCCAAGTGATAAATTATAGTCTTTGTCCTCTCTGCATTTCCACTACCCTCCCACTCCTCCACAAAAACAAACAAAACAAAACAAACAAAAAAAACCCAAAACAAAACAAAAAAAAACCCAAAAAAAAATCCCAACTGCTGTTTGTGTCTAAGATGAGTAGAGAGAAAAATGCAGAAGAGCTTAAGTCAGGCTTTGAATACCCGGTTTTTGCAGGTGTCATTCATGCTTCCTTAAAAGTCCAATTGTTAATGTTTTATGTTTATTTATAGACTCCTTTATTTTGAGCTACACATGCTTATGTGTAATGATTAGGACAGACATAGTTAAGGCAAAGCTTGCTGTAGTAGTCTGTAAGTCAGAATAGATGGGCTGGACAAAGTCCTTTTCTGAACTTGAGAAAAATACAAACTTGTAAAGTACAGAATGAGATGTACATAGTGAGGCTGGGGCAATTTGCATGAAGCATCCTATGTTGTGTGTGCTGCTTTTGCCTTCCCCTTTCTGGATTCTTCTAACTTCTAATTAATATTTTTAGCTATGTAGTGAAGATAAACAGATATTACAGGATAAACAGATATTACTATGCAGGCATTACATGCTTGTGTAATCTCAGATATATCCTTGCTGAACACTTTGAGATGCAGGTTTTTTAATGGGGAAGGGAGTTTTTAAGATGATTAGCTGCTGTGCTGCATTTGGTACTGCTTTGTTAATGCAAAGATAAACACTGATTATAGAAGCTGATAGTGATGGTGTCATACGGAGTGAGGTGTAGCTGTAAATACAGAGCAATTACTTCAGGAGTAAACTGTGTCATTCTTTATCTAGTCAGAGAATCAAAATTTCTGTGGGTGTTTGTGTTTTGCTGTTCCTTTAAAGGAAAACTGTGAGCTTGTGAAGCGTTTTCAGAGGCTGCTCACGTTTATTGCACAAGAGTCCTTTGTACTGATGGTGTGGGGTACCTGCACACACTTGTTGATAACTTGGACTTCAGAGTTTTGTTTTTCAAAAGTCTTTTGCGGCAAACTGGTTAACTGTGCTTGCCCTAGGTGTAGGCAGTGAGAGAGGTTTGACCTCAGGCTAGAGAGTCATGAATTACATATGGGGAGCATGGGATGGGTGGGAATTACCAGTTTATTGCTCTTCCTCTAGGGAAGGTAAATCAACAAAGCCTGTTTACACACCGAACCATTGCAACTATTACTTGTTTTTCCTTGTGGTGGAAGTGAAAATGTCTTCGGGAATGTGAGGTTGTGAATGAAGGAGTGGTGGAATTTCAGATAGGCATGTGGCGTGAGGGATGTGCCTTAGTATTTTGCTATTATGTTACAGTCCAGATAACTCTGAATTAATTTCCCTTATTCTTTCAGCTGTTTTTGAAGATCATAATGAAGCAGAAAAATGAAAAGCCGTAGAAGACATTTGCTTTGGCAAAGAAGTCAGCTGCTGGCCCAGTCTGGAAGATGGACCAATGGTTTTGGGAAGCTTGGGAAATACTGCTTCAAAAAGCAAGTTTTCCTAACTTAGGAGAAAAGACAGAGTGCCCAGCTATTTGCGAGCTTAACTCACAGCAAACTGTACAGAATACTGCGGTGCAGAAGGAAGACACTTGAGCTCCAAAGCAGGTGGGCTCCTGATGTGCTTCTAAATGCAGAAACCTGTCCAAAACCTACTGTGGAATTATACAACTTTCCTTACAAAACTATTGAGAGCAAAGAGATCCTGTCCCTATCATGAAGCTGAAAGCTCATCTGGAGAAGCAGTAAGGAAACTCAACAATGAATCCTTTCAGAGTGAAGATCCCTTGAATGAAGAATTTGAAACTGTTGCTGTTCTCAATAGCATCTCTGGCCATATCCATTATGTCTCATGTGGCTCGCTGGAAGGTGCTGCCTTACCTGTAAAGAAAGGTGGTTTTGTATATAGCGTGGAGGAGAGCAATAATGAGGGCAACACAGTCCTGGTAGTTTTAAACAACTATAAAAGGAAATGCTGTTGCAAAGGGAGTGGAATGGAACTTGTGGCCCCTTGACAGCTCTAAAGAGGTCCAAATTTAACCATCATACTGTAAAAAAGAGATTTTTATTTATGATGCATAAGAAACTTTCTATGGTTAGGTTTCGGTATAGAATCATAAAATTCCCGAAACTTCGAGCAAGAGGCAAGACTTGCAAATTAAGAAAAATCAAGCGAAGGTGGGTGCAGAAAGTTACAAGGGACCATCAGGAAACACTTCAGCAGGATTTTGAAGGTGGATTGTGTAATTTGTTTTCCTCCTGGAAATCTAAAAGTAAGCGTCTTTGGAAGCGGTACAGCTTATCAGATATGAACAATAATACACCCAAGTCTTTAGGAGCGGAGAATGAAATATGTGCACCTGAGATCTGCCACACGCAGGATGTGTCTGCTGAGCCGTGTTCTGAGGATCCAGAAGCTGGAGGGCAGGGTGGCAGTGTGGATGCTGTCCCACCAGAACTGCATGTTAGAGCTTCTCCAGAGGCAGAAACCTTGCGCCAGGTGGAGGCTAACGGGGCTCTTGCAGAGGATCATTGCTCTGACATTGTCATCTCTGTGACAGGAAAAGAAATCGCTGCTTCAGATCGAGATGGTGCAGAATCCAAGGACGTTGTGGGTGTAGATGGAATGACACTGTTGCAATCCTCTTTGCAGGATTCTGATGTCAGTGATAATTTTGCAAATGGACCTTTATCCATGGAGCTGACACAGAATGAGGACAGCTCTAGCCAGATGGAAGTAGAAGGCTCCTTAAACTTGGACATCTTTAGTTCAAAATTACTAGATCACCCTTACTGTAAAAGTCCTCTGGAGGAGCCTTCACCAGAAAGCACAGGACTGAAATCAGGAACTCGGAAGGGAGGCAAAAGGAACAGTCAGAAAACTTCCCGGGTGGCTGATGAGCAGTTGGCAACGTGGCTTTGTGGTATACTCTTTAAATATCTTAGGGCATCCAGGAGTCCCTGAAAACTGCTGCGTGTATTGTGGCGTTTACATATTGTGTTAATTCCTTTATGAAAATGCTTTCTTACTCTGAATTGTAAAGGTCACTTAGCATAACATTTGATTAAATGAGGCTGCAGAGAGGAGAGCTACATGAAGGAGGGACAAATGAATGTTTATCTGACAAGCTATTTTAAGAGTATTTTGTTTTAGAGAATACAATGTAGTTTAATTGGAATCTGCAGGAAATTGTTGATAGAAATTTTAAATGTCTTATCATGTGGAATCAAAAGGTTCAGGTTTTTAACTGGTTGACAATTGTTATTCTTAATTTGGTTTTTGAAAATCCTAGGTATTCTAATGCTTCCTTCTGCCTTTATACTCTCTTCTCTTGCTCACTAAATCACTTAAGTTTTAATAGCAAAATACTGTCCATTGTCCCTTAGTTTTCTCTCCAGTTGTTCATAGAATAAGCTTAATGAATCCTATGAGACAATGTTTTTTAAAGACTTGTGTTAGCAAAGGTTCAGCAGAAAGGCTTTGGGGTTTTTTTTGTGCTATGCTGAGCATGCAGTATTCAATAGTCTCTCTAAAGAGAAGCATGATAAAAATAGTAATTGGTGTCTTATTTATGTGTAGCACCTTTTTACACACAGAGTAAGGAGCAGTAAGCTAACACGTTGTGCCATCTTGTACCATCAGTGTAACTTCATAGATGTTCTGATAACTTCCTTTGGAGAAATTGGCTTTTTAGAGTCCCATAAACTTTAAGCTGTTGTCAATGAGTGTTAAAGGAATTCTTTGAAGTTTGATGTGCTCTGATTTTTCTGCCTACCTGTTTGTCCTTCAATTTTGCAATTGATTTCTCTAAAGCAAAATGTGAGGAAGGAGACAGTGAGCCTCAAGAGATGAGTTAGCTCTCCACCTCCATATCTGTAAGTTAGTGTGGGGTGTGTACCTCTGTGACTGGCCTTATGTGGTCAAGCAAGGACCAGATGCTGTGTGAAAAACTGAGAGAAACTCTGGTAACCCAGTGAAGAGATCACTTCTGCAATGGAGTTTTAAAGTTTGTCCATCAGAAAAAGAGATGTAGTCCTTCTATAACAGGCAAGAGCCAAGGTTGTATCAGGGTGGCAAAGGTTAAAGTTTTGTGGTCTGACAGTGTAGTACTTCTGAGTTTTCTCAGCTGAAAAGCTGTAAAGAAGAATTTTAGTTGTAGGAGTTCTGGTGTGTTTAGGAGTGTTGTTAATAATTAATTGCACCCTAAAAGATAGTGCTGACCTGGCAAGAGTTCCTGGGGTAGAAACATGAAGGAGGTGCAAGTGTTAGGGCTGCTCTTGGGTTTTAAATTTCTCTGCAGCAGCTGAACTCAGACTTTAATGGGCTGCAACTCTTAGTGCATTCAGAAGTGCTATTAGGTATCAAACAGCCCCGTGGTAAATCCTGTTCATGATGGGTATCTGATTTTGCCCCAGAACTGAACTTTGTATTCTCTTCCTTGAGTTACCCCAGCCCAAGTGAGGTCAGTAGTGCTGGAGGTCTGGAACTCTGCTGCTCTTAGTTGTAATGACAAGAACAGTCCTTCCTCTGTGCATTAATAAAAAGCCTTTAAAATTTTTACATATTAAAACAGAATAAGGTACACTCATAAACCCCATGCATTGTCTAGCTAGACTTCTAGCCAGAGTGAGAAACATCTTCCCTGTCACAGTGTACTGAGATGTAAGGGATAAAAGTTGTTAGGCAAAAGTGTGGCAGAATTGCAAGAAGGTTCTTTTCCCATGAAGAATGCTTCGTTGTGGTTTGATCTTGTTCTTCAATCCTTCCTCCCTTCCTTCTGTCACACTTCTTGCTACAGCTTCACTGCTATTTTCAGCTCATTGTATTTTGGGTTTTTTCTTGGTCTCTCTCCTTCGGTTTTTATTCTTACTGCTGTTCTGGCATTTTTTCTGTCCAGTGTTTCTCTCATCTTGCTTTTTCCTATCCTGATCTTGAAAGTTTCCAGGAAATGTTCTTAAAGCCTTAGTAAGCACACAATGCCCTATCCAGTGATGCTCTGCCATCACACCCCAGCCTCAGAAGAGTCCTGGACTTTGGATTAATGCAATTTTCCTGGACTCTGATCTCAGATCCAGCTTTCTGTACACACCAGCTTTCTGTACACAGAACACATGTTTTCTGCTGCATCTAAAAATTCATTTTCAGAGAGCTGGACAACTTGGTCTTTTTTCTCTTGTTTACTAGCAAGTGTTGAAACCCTGTTCTCCATTCTCTTTCATTCTCAGAGTGGTTTTGGATGCTTGTGTGGAATTTGTATCTCCAATGTTCCAGTCTTGTGTTTGAGAAAGAAAAAAGTCTGTTTCCTAGGTTTTTCAATTCTTCCAGCATTCATCTCTTGATTATTTCCAAGTTAATGTTTTTTTCTGGTGTGGTTGCTCACTGTTTTCCTGGGCAGTGACAGGCTGACATGGCTGTCTGTTTCACCTTAAATGCTATCCCTAGGATACAAGGCAAAGGAGTTAAACTTGCTGGGAGTCTGTGTGGCGTGTTTTCCGTTCACTGTGGTGCGGCAGCGGAACTGAGCAGGCTGCAAACACTGCCAGCTCCAGCTGCCTGCATTTGAGGAGAGTCGTTCTGCCTGCCATAAGGACAGGATACTGGCTTTTCAATGAAACCTGTTGCAGGAACTGATGGCTTTTCACGTTGCAGTAAAATGATTTAAAATGCTAATTGAAGCAGGGAAGGGGATGGATTCTTCTCTAGCACTGGTATAATTAGGTTGCTGTAGATATGTATGTGTATGGCAAGAAGAGGGAGTGATCTTTTCCTGTGAAGCTGAGTGATCAGATTCATGCATTTTTATTCTTGTCCTTCTTCCCCTACCCCCGCTTTTATTTTATGTTGCCAATTTGAGCTTAGTTTTCTTAAATGTGTACTTGCCATGTGTGGTGGTGCTGCACGTTGGTTGGGTGCAGAATGACTGCTGCTTGTACCTGTAAGAACTGAGAGCTTTATTTGATTGGTGAAATCAGAAGCTTTTTATATGTTTGCACTTTAATTTTTCTGGTATATTTAAAGGATTCCTAGATGAAGTTATGAAGAAATATGGCAGTTTAGTACCACTCTGTGAAAAAGATGTCATGGGAAGATTAAAAGAAGTCTTTAATGAAGATTTCTCCCATAGGTGTGTAGCAGTATCACATTGTACACCTGGTAAAAAATAAAAATCACTTGCATTGCTACTGCATGATCTACATCTGACAACTAGCAGAACAGAATTCATTTGACATGACCTTGACTTGATTTTTCTCTACCTTTTCAATCCTGTTTTAGAAAACCTTTTATCACCAGGGAAATCATGAAGTATCGGGAAAAACATCCAAAAACCTCCACTTGCAATTTCCGGGTCTTCTATAATAAGCACATGCTAGATATGGATGATTTGGCTACACTGGAAGGCCAAAACTGGCTGAATGACCAGGTCAGAGATGCTTGGTGTTTATGTGCTTCCCTAACCCTTTTTAGCCATTTATATTAGAATACCAGTTGTACACCTTCTGCTGACACTACAGGTGGGCTGTCCTTGCTTTACATTTCACAAGTAAAAGGAGTGGTGGGCAGCTTTTACAGTGACAGGTGCAGTAAGTCTGGAAGCTGGGAGGTGTCACAATTAGACTGTTTCCTTTTGGAGAAATTATGTTGGACTATTTTGATAAAATAGTGGCTACTCATACAGGTTTTAGTAACTTACCCCATCCCAAGCTTAAGCAGATTACAAGAATGACAGAGTGAAACAGGAAACTGTGGCCCACAGCCAAAAAGCCAGGAAGGCTGCAGAGCCCAGGGCATGCACCAGTAGATTTAAATTGAATTAAACTGCATTTAAGATTGAGACAGACTTCAAGCAGCCAGTTACAGTCTCTCTCCAGGATGACCACTATTAGTTACAGAGTGCTTGTCCTTTAGACAATGTGGCTCTTAAGTCTCCATATTGCTGGTTTAAGTGGGTAGAGGCCTATGTTTTATGGGCACTTGTGAATTTGGGTCTTAAAAAATTATGATGTATTTAACTATTTACTGACTCTTCCAGATAATTAACATGTATGGAGAACTCGTAATGGATGCGGTCCCTGAAAAGGTGAGGGGGTTTTGTTATTACACAAATGTACCTAATGAGAGATGGAGAGGGGAGGGTGAAACTTTGCACACTTCAGGTATAGCATCAGGATTCAACTCAATGATGGCCCGAGCGGTAATTGGTTGCTGTGTGCTGCTCAGATTTTCTACCTTTCCTTTTCCCTTTCCAGTGCTGTTGCTCCTGTTTCAGGAACTGACTGTACTAGCCCTGCAGGTGGTCTCTGGTAGCCTGATGTCAGTGATGTACCTGTAGAGGACAGGTGCCCTGTTTTGGCCCATCCCACTCTCCTTCCTTCCCTAGAGGTTTCTGTTTCCAGCTTATCTGCTTCTAAAGTGCTGAATTCATGCCTTTGCTCACCAGCCTGGTGTTGCAGCTGAAATTTCTGATGAAGATGGATTTCTGCTGAGAGGACAAACCTTGAGTGTTAGCATCTGAACCATGCACATGTGCTGCTTGCACTCACCCTCCCGCCCACCTCGTAGCTGTGGGGGCTGTAACAGCTCAAGCTGTGTCAGCTGCCTGCCTGGTGAATGTGAATTTGTGTGGAGCTCCTTGGTTCCTTGGCAGTATTGACTCTGCAGGACTGTTTTGTGCATCCTCCTCAGAATGCTTACAGCTTTGCAACTGCAGTGCCTGACTGTTGGTGACAATTGAGAGAAAGAAAGCAAAAAAAAAGTAATCAAGATAACACACACACACACACACACCCCACCCCCCATTTTGTGACTAAATTTGCAGCAGTGACAATTATAAAAACCCATCTGTTTAGGGACAGAACAGTTTTCAGGTGAGACCACAAAGGAAGAACCAAACAAAGCCATTCTTAGATGAGCTCTGCACAATGTAACTTTTAAATCTTCAAGCTCTGAAGAAAGAGCGTTGTTGCTTTGATTGGAGGTGATGGTGATTCTTCATTAGTATTCTCTGTATTTCCTGAGTGTGCTAGGCTAGGGGTATTGGAGATTGTATCTGTTTGCTTGTGTCTGCTTTTTCTTCCTAGAACATAATTGAAATCCTCATGGGAGATTTTGTGCTGGTACCTCAGAATGTGGTTTTGAAGTCTGTTGGCATAGCTAATGGCTATTAGACTGTGTTCTCAGATGCTGAATTTTCTAACTTTTTTTTTCAAGTAACAGCTCAAGCCTTCTACCACTTCTATACTAGCAGAATTATTAAAAACAGATGTTGCAGATTTCTGTTTGTATTAATCTGTTAGTATAATTGCAAGAAGCTAAGCACAGGGAATAATAGTGTTAACTCTGAGCTAATTTTTTTTTTTTTTTTTGCATAAGCGTACATTTTTTTTTGTCATAAATGTCAGTTTTCACTTACCAAATGGATCAGTCATACCTTAAAAATACTTCTCAATAGCAGAATATTGTTCATGTCATAAGAGTTGAATGCCAAAGACAATGTTGTTGGACTAAATCTCATAACTGTTTTGATCAATTTTCTTTTTCTGAGTCTCAGCTTCCAGCAACTAAAGCCAGAAGTTACTACCTTCTTCACCACCCCTGCTTTTCCAGTGCAGTGTTCTCTTCCTTGATCCCTGAAAAGAACAACAAAAACTCACTCCTTGTCCTGGTGTTTTTCTCCTAAGTCTGTCCCCAACAAAAAAATTAAACATGATATGCCTGGAGATACAAAAATGTAAATACAAATGCTGCAGTGGCTCACATGATATATTATAGGAAAATGAGGCTTATTTTATTAGCTTTCTAAAGAACAGTAAGAGTTGAGGCTTGGCAAAGCCTCTGTTTGTCTCTACTGGGGTTCTGTTTCTAAACCTACATTAAATATTGCCTCATTACAAGTTGTTTTGTATAAATTATCCTGGGGGAAGGGGAATGACTGTGCATGAAAATTTCTGTGCTCATTGCTCCTCTCTCTCTCTTTTTAGGTTCATTTCTTTAACAGCTTTTTTCATAGACAGCTCGTAACCAAAGGATATAATGGGGTAAAACGATGGACTAAAAAGGTACCTTTAACATGGTGTCATCAGTGCTGGGGTTCTGCTGGGCTGGGCTCCACTTCCACTCACTGGAAGCTGGGTTACAGTGTGTTATTTGCAATGGATAGGTTAGCAAAGGAGCTGTACAAAGTGGGAAGGGCTTGAAGAAAATAGTAGTGTGGCACTATTCAAGTTAGTACAGATATGTTGTACTTGGAATGGCTAAATCTTCAGTGGGAGGTTATCTCTTTGTGTATGTTCATGCGAGTTGTTAATTTAACTGCAAGAAATGGCTCTTACTGCTCCTGACAGTGCCAGGTACACTAATCTACAGGAGAGCAGACTTAATTCTGCTTCTTCCTTTTATCTCAGCCTGGTATTCTTTGACAAAATCAAATTGTTACTCCAAGTAAAACATACCAGGTACTAGAAAGCAAAAAAGAGACCCATGGTTAATAAGCCAGACTGTTGTTCTTTTGACAACAACAGAACTCACCTTGCTTTCCAGAACCCACACCAGATCATGGGTGTGATATTTTCAGGGATAGCTAATGCAAAAAGAAATACTCTCTTTTTTTCTTTTTTTTTTTTCTATGAACATTTGTCCTTTCTAATATGGGAGATGAGGCAAGACTAATCAAAGGCCATGTTTGAATGTATGATCTTTCTGCAGAAGTACTTAAATAGCACACATCTGTGAAATGCTAGAGATGAACTCATTATCCAAATATAAAATCTATTCATATAATTTATTAAAAAACTCTTTAAAGAGAGATGGAATATCGGTGCTTAATATTCCCACATATTATTTTTTAAATGTTCCTTTTCTCCAGCAACTCAAGTTTTATAAAAACCCCCAAAATTAAGGTAGATTCTAGAAGCAGGATCTGTATTGTTGTTGCTGCTGAGATGTACCTAATGAGACAGGACAATTTTTAGATATTTACACATAAATTCCTAAAGAGTCTCTCAAGCAAGAATGAGAATTAAGCAGTTTCTATGGGAAGGATTCCGTAGACTCCTTCATCCTGCAGTGTGCAATTAAGGGGAATTTGTTTCTGCTCTTTAAATACACCAGAGTATTGCACCATGTTTTGTAAATGTTTTCTCCTGGGATACAGGATATCCTGTGCTGGCTCTGGCTGCAGGGGTTTCAGAGCTCCTGTTAGTGTCTGTCCCTTCTGATCACCCATCACACTGGCCCTCCTGATTCACTGTTGTGACCCAGAGCTGACTCTGCTCTCGTGGTGAAGTGAATCTGGGTTGCCACCACTCTTCCTGTACATCAGTTCATAACTAAATACAAACTTTTGGCTGCCTTTTTCTGCTGCAGGATTGCACACCTGCAGTAATTCTACAACTAGGGCCACATGAGGACCCTTGAGTTTTGTGTGGCTCTGCTGTTGCTGGACATCACAGAAGATGTAGTTCATTTCTCTTACTCCAGTTTTCCTTTGTGGTCTCAGCTTGCTGCTGGCTGACATCCCTGTGCTCCTCTCCAAGAGTGGTGGATTGGTGTGCAGTGAATGTGCTGTAATCCGGTCAGGAAGCAGTTTCTGCAGGCGGGAGCGGGGTCGATGCTTGTCACAATCAAAGGACCGTTGTGAGCCAGGCTCGGCCGATAACTGCTGTGAATGCCACACCTTTTTGTCTCTTCGACTTCCCATTGTTACTCAAGAAATAGACTTTTCTTTCCTACAAAAGACCTGCCCTTGCCAGTAGTGTTGCAATTATGTACTGTTCGAATTGCACAGTGCTTAAAAAAACAGGAAAAAAGCTTAGAAATCTTCCCACAGGATGAGTTCATTTAGTTCAGGATTCTATTTTTGCTTATTTTCTGGACTGTGCCACCAACACCCCAGTAATTAGACACTTCTTTCAAGAGGAGCTAGGAGAAGGAAGATCATGAAAGGCCCTGGCTTGGCTGGGTTCCAAAAGCATAAGGGCTCATCTGCCATACAGACACTGGGGGTGTTGCATCTGCTCTACTTGTTCTGTACTTCAAGACCTTTTTCCTTGTTTGCTTGCCTGTGACCACAGTACATCTGCTACAGAGTTAGCTTTGAGAAAGGATGAATCTGCTCTACCTTCTTGCCCTCCTTTCCTCTCTTCACCTAAGCATTTTGCACTCCTCTGCTTTCCTCTGGCAAGTCCCAGAGCCTGTGTTAGAGCAGAAGGGGTCAAATTGCAAATTTGCTGGGTTTATGGGGTGTTTGTAATTACAGCTTCTTCATAGAATCATGGAATGGTTTGGGTTGGAAGAGGCCTTACAGCTTATCCAGTTCTGCCCCTCTGCCATGGGCAGGGACACCTTCCACTACCCTATTCAGCCTGGCCTTGAACACCTCCAGGGGTAGGGCAGCCACAGCTTCTCTGGGCAACCTGTGCCTGTGTCTCACCACCCTCACAGGGAAGAATTTCTTTCTTCCATATAATCTAAACCTGTCCTATGTCAGTTTAAAGCCGTTCCCTCTTGTCCTGTTGCTCCATACCCTTATCCAAAGTCCATCTCCAGCTTTGTTGTAGTCCTTCAGGTACTAGAAGGTGCTATAACTTCTCTACGGAGCCTTCTCTTCTCCAGACTGGACAGCCCCAAGGCCTCAGTCTGCCTTCATGGCAGCAGTACCCCAGGCCTCTGAACATCTTTTTGGCTTCATCTGGACCTGATCCAGCATGTCCACCTCCTTCTTACGTATGGGGCCTCAGAGCTGGACACAGCACTTGAGGTGTGCTCTCCTGTGAGAGCAGTAGAAGGGCACAGTCTCCTCTCTGACCTGCTGGCCTCACTGCTTGTGATGCAGCCCAGCATGCAGTTGGCTTTCTGGGCTGTGAATGCACATTGCTGCATTGTGTTGAGCTTCTCATCAACATCCACAAAGTCTGTCACCTACTCATTTCTATCAGCAGCTCTGATAGAAATGAGTGGTGCTCACACTGGACAAGTGTCATTACTGAAGAGATGAAGAGCTAACCTAAATTGAGGCTCGGTTGTATTGCCATCATTACCTAAGAAATCCCACTTCAACACAGATGTTGTGCTGCAGCATGAGCAGGATTTTGTCACAAATACAGTAGTGATTAATTCTGATACTGTACAAGGTTACTCAGCCACTTTCTGGACTGTAACTGTATTCTTGTGCCTGCTAAGCAGTTGTGTATTAGGTAAACATGAAGAATGTGGTGAAAGAGTGGAGGGGGCAAAAGAAGATTTCAGTTATGTGGTGACAGAGAGGAAATTTGGGATACAATCAATCTCTTGCTTTGCTGTATTCTGCCTGTGGAACTCTCTGTAATGTATGTTGTTCTTTTTGCCAGGTGGACTTGTTTAAGAAGACTCTCTTGTTAATTCCTATTCACCTGGAAGTCCACTGGTCCCTCATTACTGTGAACATCCCCAGTCGAATTATTTCATTTTACGATTCCCAAGGCATTCATTTTAAGTTTTGTGTAGAGGTAAGAGTGACAGCTGTGTCTGCAAAGTCTGAACTGTTTTCTTAAAGGAAACACTCCCCCTTTGTTTCTGTTCAGCCATGAACTTTAAATGTGGCATGTCTGTCATTGTCTTGCTGTGTATGAAATGAGAATCAGCCTGTCCTGCTGAGGAGTCTGAAGCACAGAGCTCGAGGGTCACACCAGAGCTGGGAGCTGAGGTCAGGCTGCCTATTGCCCAATTAGCCTGACCATGTAATCAGCACAGCTTTGGTGACTCTGACTTGGCACTCCCACAAAAAGCAGGAGCTCAAAGCCCAATGCCATGGGAAGCAGAAGAACCCCAAGGAGAGTGAGGGCATTTCTTTCATCTGTTAAGGGACTTGTGTTTAGGATAAATGATAAATTGTGGTCCTTTAGGGGATAGGTTGCCTGGGTGAGAGCACAGGACTGAAGATGCCATAGTGTTGCCCAGTGGGGTTTATGTGTTACTGTGCTATTAACAGTGTGTTGCCTTTTTCCTTGTCCTGCATTGAAACGGGGTGTTTGTCCCTGGTTAGAACCCAGCAACCTTTCAGGGCTGCAATCTGAACACTGGACTTAAATTATCAGTCTTCCTGATAAAGAGCAGCCAGGAATTTTTTGCTGGGCTTAGCAAATTGTAATGACCCTCTTACAAAAGCTAATTTTGTCAACTTAATTGCTTGCTTGATGCAGCAGCCCTCTACTTTTAACTGTGTGTAGTTGTTGGCTTACAGAAGAGTAGTAATTATTGTACCCAGGAGAGTTCCCAGCTAGGACTTCTGAATGAAGATAGTATGCCTGCTGGCATTTGCTGAGGATGAAGCTAATGTTTGTCCTGGGAGCAAGAGATCTCGTGCTCTTTAGCTTGTGAACGTGCAGCATGAACCAGCCATCCCTCTCAGCAGCCCTACGGTCTCTCCTGCAGCCTTGCAACCTGATCTCTCCCATCCCATTCCAGGCAAGGCATTTGCACCCAAATGTCTCACAGACATGAGGAAATTTTATTTCTGCCTGTTCTAGGGGTAGGAGGGGAGCAATACCCCAAAATTCACTGTGATCCACACACTAAGGTGAATATTTGTGTGCTGCAGTGTTTAAATTGTGCTGTAAATTCCCAGCCTGTTTACAGAGAAGTAGGATTTGCTTAACCCAAGACCATAGTCTCATTTATCTTGCTTCCTTCTCTTCGCTTGTGTCAGCCTATTTTTTTCCCTGTATGTCACTAAAACTCTCCCTGGAGCTTTGTTGATTAGCTGCAGAACTCGAACATTTTGTATTGAGATTCCAGCAGGAAAATGCGGCTGTATTGAACGTAAGGGCCTTGGTGTCAGCCAGTAAGCCATGTAACAACACATGCCAGGGTGCTCTGTTTTTCTCTGCATGTCTGGGAGCACTCTGACCTTGTGCCTGGGTGCCACAGCTAGTCTAGTATGAAGTAGAGCAGTGTACAGTGTAGCTGAGGGGTGTTAGCGCTCCCCTTGATAGATTAAAATGAGCCTTGATGGTAGAAGGCACAGTACCCACTGTTCAGAGTTCATTTCTTTACCTCTAGATTTTAGCTCAGCTCCTAATGCTCACCTGAAATTTGTCCTCATTGTCAAAAGGATGCCAAACAAGCAGTCAGTGTTTCTCTCCTATTCTTTAGTGGGTGAATAATGTTGGGTTTTTTTCCTTTCTTCTTTAAAGAACATTCGAAAGTATTTGCTGACTGAAGCAAAAGAGAAGAATCGCCCCGAGTTCCTTCAGGGTTGGCAGACTGCTGTGACAAAGGTAAATGACAGCACTTTGAGACCTGGGGTCTGACTTTGTGGGAGATTTCATGAAGCTGCTTCTAAATTCATATATTTGTACAAGTAGTAAACGGGTTTATGCTGCCCACATGGAGGGTGCTGGGAGAGAGGCAGGTAGTTACACATGGTAATTCCAGCTCTGTTGGTCATTCAGCTCCCACCAGGGCTTTAGCACTTTATGCAAGTGGCTTGGTGATCTGAGCCTTTCTCTGGACAATTAAATGTGTGCACAGCAAAACCTGCACCTGGTGTCCATATTGACACAAGGTCATGGACTGACTGAGCAGGACACTCAGCTGCTCCCCTTCTCCTGAAAGGGCTGTTCTGAATGGATGGGCTTTGGTGAGGGAGGAAACAGGCTGGTGTTGCTACTGCTGATATTTTATGTTTGCTGTGGGTAGAGGGCTTTGGTCTCCAGGGCTGTTTGTGGCACATTGCGTTTGATCACAAGTAAACAAAGTCTGGCGACAGTAAAAGGGAATAACTTGTGTGTAGTGTAAATGAGGGAATATGTAATTTGTGTAGCCATCCCGTAATGGCTCCAAAGATATAAAACAGGTCATTGCACACTAGACATACTTCCAACAGCTCCCTCCTTGCACAGATTTATTTTTAGATGCTGATACAATGATAAAATGATTCTTCTCTGCACTCATGCACAACCTGTGCAGTCAGTTCATCCTCCTGCATTCTGTGAGGCAGAAGATCTGGGAGTTGAGAAAAAACAATTACTTTGCCTTTTCAAGTGCCAGAGACATAATAGCACTAGTGATTGGGACTTTTTAGCTCTGCATATCAAAATTGAGCATGTTTGAGGAAATAATGAAGGTTGAAAGTTATCATTTGAGACTGCCTTGCTCAGTCCTGTTGCCTAGTGATGAACCATTTGTCATGTTCTCTGAAACCCTTTGGTGTGGCTGGGGGAGGAAAGCCACTGCTGGTACCATGGATGCTGAGAGTAATCTTCCTCTAGGCCTGTGTGACTTTGCTGATATAGTTTTGTCCTGTGTAAAGTAGATAATGCTGTACAAACATTTATTTAAACTAATTGAGAAGCTGTTCTGTGTAGGTCACTAAAAGAAAATAAACTTGAAAGAAAGACTGTAATTTATTTTCTGTCCTACACTATATATTTTTCTAAATATTAGGTGTTATTCTAACCAGGTGTTGAGTGTCACCTTGCAAACTTTGGGACGAGAACAAGTAATTACAGCTCCAGTTTCTGGTGCTGCAGAACAGATATCTCTGAGCATGAGAAAACTGATCCTTATGCTGAATCTGCTTTTGGACATTAAGCAGGAGCTAGAGAAAGGATCTAACTAAGTAAAAGGATAAAGATCTGACGTGTCTCCGGTTGTTTCTTTTCCTTTCAGTGCATTCCACAACAGAAAAATGACAGTGACTGTGGGGTTTTTGTGCTCCAGGTAAGAGTATTCCTATGTAAAAATCAGTGACCTATATTGTTCATGTAGTAAATGTCCTTTTTTTCAACCAAGCCTTTTCCTTTTCCCCAGTACTGCAAGTGCCTCGCCTTAGACCAGCCTTTTCAGTTCTCCCAGGAAGATATGCCCCGAGTGAGAAAAAGGATTTACAAGGAGCTGTGTGAACGCCAGCTAATAGACTAATAAAATGCAGCCAACCTAATTTCTCTGGCATTTCTGACAAGTTGCAGCTGGTGTTTGTGTACTTGAATTTCTGAAAATTTCCATGAATTTTGAGCGATTCTCAGCTGAGTGGTGTGGCCACTGTTGTTACCTCAATCTTTTGCAAAGTTCTTTAATTGGCAGAACATAACAGAGCTGCCATGGATTATTCCTAATGTCAGTTTGGTTCTCTTATGTTCTTTCCTGTATTTAATATTTATTATTTCAGCATGCATATAGGCAAAGCATGCAACTAAAACCATGAAACAGTAGATTTGGGGCACCTTTGAGGTGTAGCTAGAAATGACAAATACAGGTGAATTTGTCTGGAAAAATAAAGATGCATGATATGTTTTCTGATGCAATAATGCTTTGAATGTATCAAAAAAAAATCAATGCCATAAAAAGAACAGCTAGAATGTATTTGATAGTTCCATTGTCCCTGTTGTGGCTGTGTAATACTGGATACCACATTTTAGGGTGGCTAAACTCATCTACAGCTTTAATTTGTGAAGACCCCTTTTTCAAATAGTCCAAGTTGCTAATAAAGTTTGTTCTGTTAGCATTTCTCTGGCTGCATTATCAGCCTGTCCCTATAGACAAAAAGCAGTCTTTGCACAAATAAAGCTTCAGCACTTGTCTGTATAAGAGAAAGGACAGAAGTGTTCAGTCAGTCAGATAGATGGTAAGTTCCTAGATGCTGCAGAAGTCTCCATGATGTGTGTATTAAGGCGAATTACAAAGCTGGCCCTGAAGAGTCACAGCCTAGATAGTAAGATAAACTCCTTAGCAGTAACTGTTTACATCTCAGATGGCTTTGAGTCATTTCTCAGATCCACAATATGCAGTGAAAATGTACCATTTCTCCCTTCAGCTCTGTCTTCAAAGCTTGTCTTTAATCTCCCATTGGCTTTTTGCTTTTGTTCAAATGTAAATTAATTCATTTCTGCTGTGTCTGCTGTCTGATTGTCTCGAACATCCCTGGTTTTGTCTGTGTCCAGTAGCACCGATGGGTCTGGGTGGGAGTTGCAGCACTTTTGGTGGGTGCAGTGCAAGCACAGCGAGGTGATTTCATCCCACTCCAGAGGGCTGGGAGCCCAGGAGCCCAGCCCTGCACTTCACAGAGGGTGGGTGAGAGCAGTGGATCTGCTGGGCTTTCACCTTGGGCTGTAAACTGTGATGTGCTCCTTGCTGAAGAGAGCTACTTCTGTTTGAAGAGATTGTTGTCTGGCACTGCTGCACCAGCAAATGTCTTTGCTGTGTTTTTCTGCCAGATACAGGAATGAGCCCAGAGGAAAAGTATTTTCATTGCTAAGCATCATCTGCTGCACAGCTTCACTTTGTGTCCATCCATAGCCCTGGCTTCTGATGGAGGAAAACCTCTTTGAGTTCCCTGTCTTGCAAATTAATTCAGACTTGAGCTAAGCCAGGTGCAAATCCCTCCTAGATGACGGGAGGGAGAAGGGAGGGAGTGCCAAGCACAGGCCAGGAAGTGGAAGCACGTGCACACTGCTGTGCTGGAGAAGGAGTTCCTGCAGTATTCTTGCGTGTTCCCACTTCCCCTTGTTGGCAGCTGGCAAGGACTGGCTTAATTTAGCAAGATAAGGAAAGCCTTAAGCACTTGGTTAGATAATTTAAACGAGGAACTTAATGAATCAGAAAGAACCTAATACCCAGACAGGCAAGATACATCTGCCCATTGTACGGTGCAGAGCACCCCACAGCACATGGTTTATTTGTGTTTCCCTGAGGTGTAACTGACAGGACAGCAGCATCTTCTTGAGGTGAGTGCTTGTGAGCAGTGGAGGGTGACTTCCATGAAAACTGAAACTTGGGATCTAGTTCCTCCTGTGGGGTAGCACATACAGGCCAGTGCTGCCATTCTCATCTTCTCTGTGCACTGCTGTCACATGAATGGTTCCAGTGCTTATGTGGTGGGACAACTGATCCATGCCACAACTAACCCAGAGGACAGTTCTTACCTCAGTATAACCTGCTACTAAATGTGCAGCATCCCAGTATGAAGGAATACACAGAATTGGGTGTCCAGGAAGAGATGTGGAGGTGGTGCCACTTTGGGTGCATGAAAGTGAGGCTTTATTTTCAAGTAAGACTCCTGGCAGAAAGGGAGTGAAACAAAAAGAACTGCATGAGCAAATTGCTTTTATTTTCAGAACTTGAGCAATTTGGTAAGGAAGCTTGAAAGGTGTCCTGTGAGACTACCAGCCTGGGAGGCTCAATTCCTCAAAGAAAGACCCTTATTTTTTTGTGCAAGTTGCCTTGTTGATGGATATTTTTCATTGCATGGGAATGTGCTGGAACACTGCACTACAGACAGTTGTTTCCTAAGGCTTGGTGCCTACTACTGGTTGGTAGGCATCCATCTTGCTCTGAATGAGAGATGGTGAGGAGCCTTTAATCACCATCCCCGTATCAGCAGCATCAGCCAAAGCACAGGATTTCTGTGAGTTGTGTGTTGAACGTGGGTGCTTTGAAGCAAGTGCATGTGTGTCCCAGATCGTTGGAGGGGAGGGGACTTGCATTTGAATCTGCTGCCTTGTGAACTGGGGAACAGGGTGGGGAAACATGCATGTTGGAAAGTACTTCTTATGTGCTTTCTTGTCATCTAGAGGTTTCCTGACAAGTGTTCCAGTTGGTTATGGGGCAGCACAGAGGAGTTGCACTTGAGTCTCCAGCTGTGAACACACCAGTGAGGGGCCTCTGAAAAAAAAAGGAGGGGAAATTGAAAACAGATCTAATGTAAGCAAAGTATGTTGGTGCAGTGTTGAAATTAATCACAGGCAGTCAGAATCTCAGGCTCTGTAATGGTGTATCCTGTGAAACTAGACTAATTAACTCCTCCTTGAGAATGTCTTTGATGCCTTAAAGGAGATGGACTTCATAATCTGTAGTCATTTTACTAGTTCTTAAAACATTCAGAACTATGTAGAGTGTTTTTATTATGAGAGGCACATTTATGTGGATGTAGTTATGGCTGTTAGCAATTCCATTAATGTGATCTTCAGATTTTCATAAATCACTCTGAACTGGTTTGGCAGATGCTTAAATTTCACGACTTGTTCCAAAGAGATTGTCTCGCTGTGCTGATTTATACAAATAGTCCCAGAACTGGTGAAGCCTCTGCCTCGTGCGTGACAAATTTAAGCTACCTGAGTTGTAATAAACCTTAAACAGAATTGAAAATGAATTATCAGTTTCCATCCGTTTGCTTTAATCTATAGTTTTAAATGACTGTGCCCCTGATACAAATCAATAAATGCAGAGTGTGGCCTTGATTCTGTAAAGTGAGTAGAGAGATGCCTATGGCTGAGCTGCTGGCACTTGCAGAATGGAGGCTGGACCTTTGTGCTGTCTAATGTGCAGTTGTTCTGTTCTTACCTGGCTCTCTTGAGTGTGAAGGTGATATTTTGAATGTTTCACATGCACTGATCACCAAGCCAGACAGGCTTGCACAGAGCTGCTGGCTTGTGTTGAATCTCCAGCGTAATGCTTAACCTACCTTTACTTTCTCAGACTTTTGATTGGCATTATCTACTGTAGCCTTTACTCCATTCAACGTGAAAATTTAAGCCTTGGAAAGTGCTGCAGAGTTAACTCCACTGAGCAATGACTGTGCACTGTGGGTGTGCTGTTGCATTGAATGAAGCCCATGTTCCTGTGCAGTAATAAAATCGAGTTTTACCATAAACCCTATTTTTTTCAGTGGTTTGGTTTCATTTTAATTTTAAAAGCAACCAATGTGATGTTTGAGGGAATGTTTGTAGCAGCTTGTTTTGGGATGTGTTATTAGGAGAAGCCTCTCCAGTTGATTAGTTCAATAACTCTGAGCTGAACACTAATGATGCTCTGTGTCTCACAGTGATGTAACTTACTGTGGTTTAAGTTCTGACAACATACAAGAATTGGAGATGTCACCCATTGCATAAATAAGGGTGGAAATCTTGCATTAGACACTTTCTTCTGAGGTGGCATTTAAAAAACACAAATCTGTCAACAGAGCACGTAGGACTTAAATTGCTTTTCTAGATCAAACTACACTGATGCCCTTCCTGTATTGCTTGTGGATTTAGCTGTGTAACTATAGAGTTAAATCTTGTCTTTGCTACATGTTACAAAGCTGTACAGCTTGTGAATTTGTGATAATGGTGAGAATGAAGGCTTAGCAAATGTCTCTTTAAGCTATTAATCATGAGACTGGCAACATCATTGTCTTTATTACATTCATAATTTAAAAATCCTATCATGGAGGAGGAAACATGGATGCTTGTTAAATATATTCTTCAGCGGAAAGTACTAAGAAATCAGATCATTAAAGTACAGAATCATAAGAGACACTAGAGCCTTGCCAGGAACAATAATTACTATTTATATGTAATAGGCACTGGGAGGGAAAAGATGAGTCTGGTTTGCTTATGCCTGAACTTAATGGGTTTTATGAGTAACCAGCTAGAAGGATTTAGGGATTGAATTTCATTTCAGAGTATGTAATATTACAAACTGTAGAGCTAAAAACTGTTGTAAACGGAGCAAAATATCTTGAGAAATCAGCTGGTTTGTTTTCTCTCAACACAAGTATAAGCAGAACGTGTGCGAAGCAGCTCCAGCTCCTGCCTGGAATTCTGATGATTCTTCATTCTTGGGTTTAATTTCAGCATTGCTGGTAACTCATCTCCCCTAGCCTGGCACTTTGAGGTTCCAGACCTTACCTGGGCACTAAGGTTACCTGGGGCTCTTTACAGGCAACTTTGGGAAGTGGCTGAGAGGAGGAGGGATCAAAAATCCATTGGGGAATCTGTTTGCACCACCTTGTGATAAATGTTTTGTGGGAGGAAGGGCAGGGGAGAAACTGAGCTTTAAAAAAGATCTTTTAACTGGATAATGTGGGTCAGGTCATGTTTATGGTACATATAGAGCTTGATGCAGACAAGGAGCCATCTTGTTTATGGAAACGTTTGAGATGACTGGGAGAGAAATGCAGGGAAGAGATGCCTTCTGCAGGGATCATTGCTCTGCACAAAAGGACACTGTCTTGCTTCAAGCCTGTGCATTTTACATGAACTTAATGCAGGCAGCAACTGCAGCAAAGGAAGAAATTCCCTCTGCAGTGTTCAGCTGAACATCACGTTTGTTTAGGGCAGTTGGGGCTTGGCAGTTTCTCCTCAGCATCTCTTGACAGCTCCAGCCCATGGAAGAGCTGGCAGGCATTGCTGCTCCAGGCACACACGGGGCTGCTCCAAGGGAAACACTCACAAATCCAATCGATTCCAGCTCACCTTTCAGGTCTGGCTTCTTTGGGCTTTCAGGTTTGGGGGTTGCTGGTTTTTGTTTTGTTTTTGAAGAAGTCTGAAGTGCACAGAGTTTTAGGGTAATTTTTCAATTAGTATGTTCCCTTTTCATTCAGGAAACTTGGCTTAGGAGATCTGCTCTCAGTTTTGCATACTGAAATGCTTCTGTTTCACTATTAATGGGCAGAAAAGAGTCTTCAGGGCCGAATTTTTGGCAGAGTTTTGGGTTTTGTTCTCTGGTGAATGGATCTTCAGGTCAATGGTTTTATCCCTTTAGAACATGCATATAGCTAAAATATTCTTAAGTAATGAAATGTAATGCCTTGAATTAATGACCACTTAAGATTCTTGTAAGCAATTGGTTGTCCCCAGATGGGATGTTCTAGTCTTTAGAAGGGACTGGGAAGTATTTTGAAGGGATCAGTGCTATTTAAAAAACAGGGAGCATAAAGGTCCAGCTCCCAAATTCACTCTCTGATCATTTTACCTGAACGAACATCAGAAACAGAGCATTTAAGTTCTGATGCACTTCTTAGAAGGGCTGTAGCTCATGGCCTTCCCTGGGGCTGTGGGGGTTCCCTGGGTGCAGCCCGAATCAGATGGATCTTCCCAGGGTACTCTTTGGCCACCAGATGTCACGCAAGGACCACCAGAACAGCGTGTGCTGCTGTGCTCCAGCTCCCAGCTCATGGTTGACCAAGCCATGGTGTCTCCTGGTTGCGTGTCGCTGCCACGTCGGTGGTTGTCTCTCACACGTTCCTCGCAACGTCTGCACTGCAGTTGCAGAAAGAATGTGTGTGTTAAACCAACCCCCCCACACCACCTTCCACCCACCATCAAATCCACTGAAAATCCCTCTGTATCAAACATGTAAGTGTTTGGCTCCAGTGCGATTACTCCAGAGTCCCATCAATTTTACAAATTGGCCGAAACATTTTTTGGTAGAGAAGCCTTGCATACCAGAGGTCTTTAGTCTGATCAAACTGCTGCCCTACCATAGATCATGACTGTTATTTTTATAACTCTGTATTACCATGGCAAATGCTGGGAGGGGGAGAAACCACATCAGTAGCAACTTCTGTCTGATTTGTGGTCATATGCTTATAACTTGACATGGTTTTGCAAATAACTAAACAAAACCAGGAATTCGTTTAGGGGAAGAAAAAAAACCCTACCCAAAACTCCAAAAAACGGCTGCATCAAATATCTTGTGTGGAGTCTGAATTGCTCACAATTTGCATCTTTTAATGGAAAATGGTTCAGTGCAGGAATGGGAACTGGTTGCCCTCTGTTAGTGAGTTGGGACTGTGCTGTGGCTGTCAACCACTGCCAAACACTGTGACAGCCTCTGGGCCATGCATTTTCTTGAATTTTTATTTAATTGCTGGTGTCTGCTCAGGCTTTATCCTAAATTTAGTAACATTCAGTGCTCACTTTTCTCTGCAATACCTTTATAAATTCCCATATAATCTGATCTCTAATTTTAAAGCCATCTGTCATTTTTGAGCTGTATATTTTCCAGCTTTAAAAGGTCTTGTTGAAGGAAAATTTAAATTCATGGCTTACTGAAAATGTATTTTTCTTTAAATTATTCATTGGTAAAATGTCTTTGAACTTGTGTTTGTGTAGCTGGTGAGTCGGGGGCAGATGCTGGGATTCCTGGATGGTCCTTGCTCAGATGCCCTGTCCAGAACACTGCTCACCTCACAGCAGCAGTGGGACTGGCTGCATCAACACCTCACCCAGGGACCAACCTTCCGAGAGGTGTCCCCTGTCTGTCACACGCCATCCTGTTCACTAGGTGGCATTGCTTCCCATTCTAAAAGCTTCTAAATACTTCATTAATTATGCTAATCCCCGTGGTGGACGGAAAGTGAGCTGCACTGCCATGTCTTCACCCCTGTGTCCTTTTTATTCTACTTTGCTGATGGGAATTCTTGGGTTGAGTGACCTGCAGCATCCTCATCCCAGTTGCTGAAGTTCTGGGTCCAGGGAAGGCTTTGGCTTGGCAAACATGAGCGAGCCTGTTGGGAACACTCTGAAGGTGCTGCCCTGGCTGTTGGTAGCCAGCTCTGGGGTGCAAAGTCCACCAAAGTCATCATTCTCCTCAAGTTACTGACCTGGATTATCATCTTTAATAAAAATTGTCAATGTACTTGCTGGAGCAGGGATGGTGAAGCCTTGCCTGTCCTAGAGTGGGAGTAAAGTGTGCTGATGTGAGAATCCTTTCTGACATCAGAGCAACCATGGGGGCAGCAGGAGAGCAAGGTGCTCTGGAGGATAGTGAGCTGCTACTCATCACTTGGGTGTTTTGAGGGAGATTTGTTCTTCTCTTTTCTATGTAGCCCTGTTATTTTATTTTACATTCTTATGCCCTTCCTTGTCTTCCTCCTATCCTTATGCAAAGTCTTAATTAAGGGCTGAAACGCAGTACATTTAAGAATCCTGTCTGTTGCCAATGGGAATTAATTGCAGCCTTTTGTAGGCTTTAAAATGAGATGAATTTTGCTTTTACAGGTTCGTTTCAGTAGCAGGAGTACTTGGTTTGTCCGTGGGACACCTCAGGAAGGCAAGGTCTCTGTGAGGTGCAGCTCTCACCTCTCAGGTGTCAGGTCCTGGGTGTGTGAAATCACAGGAACCTGCGAGGCTGAGAATGACCAAACCCCCTGATGCAGCTGATGCAGCTGAGATCAGGGTGCTGCCCCTCCAGGGAGGGGGGTCCTGCCACTTCCCAGCCCTGAATTCCAACAGTGCTTCCCAGCTTGCAGTGTTGGTGCCCCTTTCCCTCTGCAAACCCTGGTGGTGCCACATCCGAGTTAGGACCTGCAGAGGCAGCTCCATCCTGAGCTGGTCAGGGCAGGCGAGTCCCACGCTGGGCTCAAGAACATCCTTGCTTTGCTCTCATGAAAGGACAAGACAAAGTAGTTTTTGAACAAGACTTTTAATGAACAAGCAAGATAAAAATAAATGTAAATTGAAGATCCTGTTTCTCATGTGTATTTTATTAAAGACTACAGAGTTGTTCATTCTTGCTGTGTAGTATAATTGCTAAAACATGATTTGTAACCAAATATAGCTGCTTGCATTAAAAATGGCACTACTTCTTACTAGGGAGGATGATATGGTAAAGGAATGCTCATTTAAACAATTACATAGTTCAATTTTTGTATTCAAAACCTCAGCTTTTTCACTTTTCTAAAAGTGAACATAACCTTGAGATGGTTTTTAGCTTGAATTTTGTTGGGCTGCACTTGGATGAAGAATGGTATGCAATTAAAATAAACAATATACTTTTAAAACCGGTTATATGCAGAAATTAAACTTGTCAAACCATGTTTTGCATTTTGCAGTGATTGAGTACAAGATAATGAATGTGACAGATTCTGGTCACAACAGGACGATGCCTTTCATCGTCCAGGGCCTCTGCAGCCATGGAAAGCATTTCCAGAAGCCATTTACGAGAGAGCAAGGGCTTACATTTACTGGTTTAGTACCTACAGCTTTTTAAAATGTTTTGTGTGGCTTTTTTCCTCTGAAATTCTGGAGTTCCTAGCTCTCACCCTTCCATTGTGCGTTCAGATTTGCCAGGTGTGCAAGGATGGGAAGACTGATTCCCTGTTTTCCCAGTTCCATCTGAGCTGGGCTGGGTAAAGATCACCTTGACCTACACTTGGTAGCTGGATTGGAAACTGGTGGCATGAGGAGGTGAGCTTCGTGTGACAAAATGTGCAGATATTTACATGTAGTAAATAAATCCATCCTTTGTTCCGGTCTAAAGAGTGACATGGTGTTGTGGTGTGGGACCCAATGCACTTTGGTAACCAAAGGGTCACCTGCCTTCTGAAGACAGGGGTGCTCCTTTCTGAGTTTGTAACCTGCTGAAACTCCCACATCCATCACCTGGAGTTGGCCTTTCTGAAATACCTGGTTGTTGATGATGTGAGAGCAGTCGAGGCTGTGCTGTACAGGGCTGGGGTCCCAAGGCCTCCTCATTTCTCTCTTCTCCTCAAAAGGTTTAAATGTTTGCTGGCTCAAGCTCAGTGTTGACTGGAAAGAGGATGTGTTGTGGCAGTCCTGGTGTGCAGGAAAATGCCATTTCAAACCTCCTTTCTGCTGTTTCCCAAGGAATTCAAGAGCCAGTTGTACATCCACACTTTTCATTCCTAAGTACCCCTCTCGTGAGATGCAGATACAAACTGTTTCAGAGATGTCTTTAAAAATCAATAGTCCTGGAAAAAGTAAACAACTTCCCTCTGATTTGAGATGAAGTCTCCAAGAGCCTGTGGATGTCTCTGGGGAGGATCATCAAAACCATCTTCAGCCCCACTCCCATACCAGAGTTTTTATCTGGAGGAAAAGAACAATTGCATTTAATTTGAAATGCTCTTAGGAGATGATAACTTATTTTAGAATTAGGATTGAAATAAGAATTTTTTTAGACTTGATTGGAAGTTTTGGATACTTTCAACCTTATCTAAACAAAAACATTGATTTTTGGTTAGATGTCTCCAAAGCCACCCTTCTGAAAGCTCATTCAACAGAATGCTTAAAGGTTTTATTTCTATCCCGAAGGTGAAAGAAAACAACTTCAAAATGTCAGAAATGCTGTTACCTGATGAGCACTATTTTTTGTAAGGTCAAGAAAAAGTGATGGATACAGTAACAAGTGTTTCTGCTGTTTCCTTTTAAAATATATATGTGATGCTCAAGTTCATAAGTGAAGTGTGTGCCTTTCAGAAGCTAAAAAATAGCAGTGTAAAGCCAGAGTCCTTGGTCTGTCCCTCCTTGTTTCTCCTGGAATTGATTTTTGTTTTAAGTTCTTCTGGTGTAAATAATTTTAATGAAAAGGAGAAAATTGCTAGGTGGAGTTTATCATCTGGAATATATAGGCTTAGATGGTTTCTTGAAATACAGAAGACATGTCAGCAGAGCTCTGAATGCCCTGGAGAAATAGTGCCCAACTCTAAAAATAAAATAATAATAATAAAAAAAAAGTTGTTATCCTGCAGTAGACTGGCCTGGTGCCATTCTGTGTGAATGAAAGGGTTGGGGCTGTGGGTGCAGCCCTGGCACAGCCAGGGAGTGCCTGGGTCCGTGATGGAGCTGCCCCTGTGCCTTGGACACCTTGCAGGGCCAGACCCCTTTCTCACAGCCCTTGAAGCAGGGGCAAGAGCAGCTGAGGAGCCTCATCCTCATCCTCGCCACTTCATTTTCTTGAAAGTGTGGTCCCAAGAGATGGGGAAGCACGTGTTTGTGAGGGGCTGGGGGTAAAAAGGGGATTTGAGCAAGGTCATGATCTATCCCATGATGGATCCATGTGATCCATGATCACACTTGCTCTGTGCTCCTCATTTCTTCCTTTTATCCTCTGATAAACACATACCAGTTTGAAGGAAAAAGAGAGGGGAGAGGAGAGGAGAGGAAACACTTGAGGAGTGAAGGGACCACCTGGGTGCCAGCCCGTCTCCTTCCCAGGAGAGGGCTGCATGCAGGAACTTGTGTCTACAGAGTTTTGTGCTCTCAAAACCTCTTTGTGCCTTTGGTCTGTACTGCTGGGAGATCCTCTGAGGCAGTGGTTCAAAATTTACCTTGTGTCTCTTGCCCCACTCCCCCACACCTTCATCAGGGTCCCACTGAGCATCCTCACCCTCCTGTGCCCCACACCAGCCCATCAAGGGCTGGTCCCACTCCCAGCCCTGCTTCCCCCAGACACCTGAATTCCCCTGCCCCGATCCTGTCCCTGGTCACCTCCGTGTGCTTTGTCCCCTCAGTGCTGCCCAGGCTGTGCTGAGGAGCCTCTCCTGGCCCTGCCCCATCAGCAGTGACCGTCCCCAGGCCATCTCAGCAGGGGCAGGAACCTCTTTGCTGACACCAGCGGGCGTCCGAGGGGGTCCGTAATGCTTTGCAGGCAATTTTCTCTCTGTTATTGTTTTAAACTCCATGTTAGCCATTCCTGCTTCCCAGGTTTCCGCGTGTTTCAAATTATTTTCCCCAGAGGCATCGACAGCATTTTTCCAAATTGAATCTCATTTATTTTCTACCCAGGTTTCCAATCTCTCTGGGGCCCTTTGTATTATTTCTCAGTCCGCACTGCCGTACAATATATCCTAATTTAGTATCATCTGTGAATTATATTACCATGCCCTTTAGTTCTTCTTCCATTTAATGAAGATATTTCCAAGAAAAAAAAATCTAAACTACATTTTATTAAAATAAGAAGGTAGAGTCTTAAAAACTCCTTTGTGGGTTTCCAGTATGAATTCTAAATCTTTTTCAAAGGAATCTTCAGTGTTTTAAAGAGAAATTAAAATCTTCCAAATATCAAAGTTCGTAGGTGTAAAAATTAATCAGTTTTTCAATTAGTTGAGACCCCTGTCCCTGTGTAGCGAGCTCTGCATAGTGCACTTTCCCTGACATAGACACCCTCTATGTACTTGCAGCAGATTTTTTTTTTTTAAACCAGCACCAAACATATGTTTCAATTCCTCAATAAATTTGTTCCCTTTCCCTTCCTGACCTTTTCAGGTTTGCTCTATGTGGCTGTTCTAGCAAACATGTACACTGTCAGGAATGATGCTGAAGCAGCATATTTTAATGCAAACTATGCAGGCTTATTCATAGGAAGTGATTTTCAAATTCAGAATCATGAATATTTGCAGTGTAAGGTTGATTCTGTTGTAGCTTTTTATTTATAAGCTAAGAAGTGCTGGCTGTTGGTGCCCGGCTGGGAGAGCAGCACACGCCTCTGCTGTGGGGAATGCACCGTGCCATGGGAGCTGCATGTCCTGTCAACACAGCTCAGATTTCCAGCCCTGCATAGGGAAATAGCACTGGCAGCAGGCAGTTTGCTGGAGATTCATATCCCAAAATATTTGCTGCATAATTTCTAGCAATGGGCAATTTCATGAAGACGATGATCTGCTTGTGAAGAGAAATAAGATGTAAATTGGATTAATAAATTGTTCTCTGCAAACGGTTTGCTGGCTCCAGAGGGCTTTTCTCTTTGAGAAGTGCTGGGCTCTTCGGTGCTCTGTGGATTGAGGGTTTGACCCTGCATGCAAACCAAATTCTGAACCACCTCAAGCTTTGGCATGTCCTGGCTGTCCTGACCCATCCCACTCTGCCTCTGGCTCCTGCTCTCCGGGGACTTTCCCCCCTCAGCTGGAGATGACCGTGCTGAGCAGGGCTGCAGATGCTGCTGGAAAAATTCGTGCTGTGTTTTATCCTGGAGAACGTGGGGGCTAATTGTGGTGGGTGGTGCTGTGTCTCCCCTGCCCTCGGGAGTGAGGAGGGCTGGTGCTGGAGCTTGGAAGCGTCCGCAGTGTCAGTGCGCAGGCTGAGCTGCCTGCGTGTCCCTGGCCCCTTTGGGTTGCTGTTGTTTGTTTTGGTGTTAAAAAATGAGCCTTGTTCTCTGCAGGTGTAGGGACTTCCCCAGGGATGAGGAATCCCCGAGCTCCGGGGGCTGTGCCACCGACATTCCTGCCACCAGCGAGGGGGATGCTCCGGGTGGAGCCGCCGGCTCGCTGCCACGCAGCAGCTGTAGGAAGTTAGAGGAGCCTTGGGGCTATTCTGGGAAACACTGAGGGAGATTCCCGAGGTTTCCAGAGCAGAAAACTGGCTCAGAACTGCTTGCCTCCATGCCAGACAGGGATGATGTAGAGCTGGGCGCAGAGCCCTGCAGAGAAGGATGTTTGATTGACAAATCAATGGGATCCTGTAGGAGCAAGGCAGAGTCAGGGACCACCAAGAGGCTGCTGGAGGGCCTGGCCCTGTGCTTGTGGAGTGCTCAGTAGGCTGCAGCTGAGATCCACATCCCTTGTATGGCAGAGCAGGCTCCCTCAGGATACTGGCATGCCCCTCCCATGGCACTGTGTGTGGGGCCCATGGCTGATGTGGGACAGGGGGCGTAGGATATCACCTGCCTGCCCCCTGGGCCAGAGAGAAGATGTTTCTTGCATTGTCTTGAGGGGTTCAAAGGTAGTAAAAGTAAAATCTTGCCCAGTTCACCATCACTTGGTGGAAACTTCAGCCCTCAAGGACTTTTCCATCTCTGATTCTGACTCTTGCCTGTGGAGAGGTGCCTGGCTTTAGAAAATACTGCTCACCTTCTGGACAGGGACATGGTGCGCTCTGATTTCACCTGAGCAGATGAGAGCACAATTGCTCATCCCTCGTGCCTATCCCATGGAGCAAAAACCTTGATAAAAGAGGGACTAACAGCCACATGTGCAATGCTGATACTTGCACTGTGTCTTCCACTTGAGCACATATGGGTGTGGAAAACACTGGGTCCACAACCTCCTTGATAACTTCAGGTCTGGTGAAGCTGTGCTTCCTTAGCTCTACATGAAAGCCACCTTTTGTTCCCAAAGCCACCTTTCCTTTAAGTCCTGGTCACGAAAGGAAGCTCCAGCTCGGTGGGCAGTGTTGTGTTACTCAAGCAAGTGTTTAGAGAGTGGCACGTCCTTGGGGACAGTGGAGCCTTTATCCCAGGGGACGTGCCCAGAGCTGTGCACCCCTCCTGTGCCACAGGCCAAATATCAAGTTCTCTGACTGAGCACCCCTCCTCCCCTTTATCAATAATTTTAATCGTTTTAATAATGTCCCCTTGCACGGATAGGATTACGATTAGAAAATGTCAGAGCCTTGTTATCATCTAATTAGAGTCACATTTCAGCAGAACAGAAAGGAAAATCTTCAAGCGCTGCCTTGTGCAGTGAAATGGGAAGAAAGTGCTGATTTGAACCAGCTGCGGGCCGGGCCGGCTGCAGTCCCGGCTGGGGCGCGGGGCACGGAGCAGGACATGGCAGCAGGCCCTGGTCAGAGCCCTCTGTGCAATCAGTGCAAACTGCTCCCAGATCACTTCTGCAAAGCGAAAAACTCCGGCACAGTCCAGTAAAAACAATCAGGCTGTCAAGTTTGCCGGCTAACAGCTGAGGGGGTCAGAGCAGCAACACAACACAAACCAAAATAAACACCACCTCACTCTGCCAAAAAGCCTTTATCACTCTTCTGGGAGAGAGGGAGGCACTTTCAGATGCCTTTAACTTTTCCCTTTTTTTGGTTGTTTGTTTTTGTATGCTTAAATGTGAGCTGAGAGTTAGGATCTCTTTCCGCCCTTCCCCTAATGCCATTATGGCAGGCCGAGGTACTCTTAGGAGAGCCTCTTTGTTTGCCTTTTGCAGGAGGAGGCTGGAAAGGCAGAGGGGAGAGTGGGTGTGCTTAACCCCTTGAAAGCTGCCTGGGGGTTTGCTTCGGCTTAGCTCATCCTTGGGCCTTTGCAGCACAGCATCCCATTTGGGGAGGAGGCTGCATGGCTGCAGCGAGGGGCAGGGCTCTGCCATGGTGCTGGAGTATCCATGTCTGTGTGGGATTTGCAGCAGCACCGTGCCTGATCCTGCAGGCCTAATGACCCTGAGGGCTGCAGCAAAGCAGCAGTGACACTGCAATTTTGGGGCTCAAATTCGGGTTTGCAAGTGCCAGGGCTGGAGGGAGAGTGATGCATGCCCTGGCTCCCTGGTCCCTCCACGCAGAGCCCTTTGGCTGCCCTCCCGCTGGGATCTGCCCGTCAGCCTGCCCAGGGAGCTCGTGTCTGGTAGCTGAGCAGGGGAGCCAGCAGGGAGCTGTAAAACCCAAACCTTCTGCAGCTGCTGTGGGCCTGAGCTGGGGATCGTGGTCCTGCTGTCATCCCAGTGGGACAAGCAGAACTGGCTGCACTCGGCCAGATCAGAGGGTGAGGGGAGAAAAATGGAGTATTTCTCTCAAAAGAAATACTTTTGAGGCTTGTGCCTCAACCCATTCTGTAGGGATAGAACACAGATTCATAGAATTCAGGCTGGAAAAGACTTCCAAGTTCATCAAGCCAAACCAAACCCAAGGGATACACCCTTTGCAGCCACATTTCAGTGCTTTGCTCTGGGGAAGCAGCCATGGTTCCCCCATGGGTTTAGCAACATGAATGCCTCCAGGGGTCTGGGCTTAACCACCCTCCTTAGGGCCAAAAGCGTCTTCCCCCTGGGATTCCTGCCTTTGGGAGCCTGCTGAAGGAGCAGGAGGACTGTGGCCACCTGCTGTTGTGGTGCTTGCCTGAGGCTGGCCCACCTTACAGCAGCATTTTGTGCTGGGAACACCTGCTGTGCAGAGGGGGCTGACCCCAGCACTGACCAGCCCCACATAATAAATAACCACTGTAAAAATAGCTATCACTTAAATAGCACTTTACATCCTCAGGATGCTGTAAAACCCCAAATGCTTAATCACAAGCAGCTCTCTTGATGTTTAGAGTGAGCTGATATTTTTGGTCTCGGAGGAGAATGTATTTTCTGGTGCCAAGAGCTACAGTGGGCTGTGTCAGCAGCTCCTCCGGGAGCAGGACAGGGCCACAGCAGAGGCAATTAAAGCTCAGGTGTTACACCAGCACATTGGAGCAACCCAGCCCGTGGCAGGGACTGGTTCTGAGCCAGCACCCTGCACTGAGCCCTGCCTCCCCACGGCCACTGCTCTGCAGCATCTACAGAACTCCTGACATTTTGGGATTTGCTATATTTAAACGGGCGGACGGTGCAGCCCTGGCCAGGAACCCACCTCTGACAGTGATGGCTATTGGGAGTGGCACCGGGCTGCCCCCGCTGTGCCGGGGGCCAGCGCTGCCATTTCTGCCGGGCACAGCTCCCCCTTCCCAATTAGGGGTGCTGCTAATTTTAAACAAGCTGCTGCCACCGAGTAGGAGCACTTAAAATATCATCCAGCCAAAGTGCCTGTGGTGAGAGCCGAGGGTTGAGTGTGAAGTGGAAGCTCTGGTCCCTGATATTTCAGGGCAGGGAGAGCTGTACCCCTCTGCCTGCTGGAATGGGCAGGCTTGGGAAAGGATTTTTTTGGGTCTATGTTTTCCAGAACTTGGGGAGGGAGAGGGAGGATTCTTTAATCAAAGTGAAAACCAGCTCTGATTTCATTTGAAAACTTGTGAAAACGTTTAATTTGACCTGATGCAAAGTGTTGCATTTCATTTTGCATTTTAATTAATTTTGTGATCTTCTAATTAGACTAATTTCAAAGAAAAAAAGTGTTTCTCGCAAAACTAGAAGTCAGAAGATTTTGAAGATCATTTCTGGCTCTGAAACACTGCTTAAAAGCGTCAGAGATGCTTTCTAGAAACCCAGGTTAATTCCTTTAAAGAGTTTACAAATGTCATGGGAGTTAAACCTAAGGAGTGCTTTTAAAAAGGACCCTTGTTCCTCAGAAAGTGAGCACTGCTGCCTGTGATCCTGGGATGAAAGGGGAGAGGGTCTCTTCTCAGACCCTCCCTGCTCCTCAAGAAATTCAGGGCACTTGTGGGTATAGAGGGAGCTGGAGCCCATCACTGGCCAAGGCCCTCGTGACTTTAGGAAACCCCAGCAGTGGCAAAATCTCACAGTGTCTGAGCCACTGCTCTTAAAGGAACACAACAAAGGACCTGGGATGGAGCCTCGTGGGATATTTCCCACTGAAGAGGCTTTTGTTCCCCCATGTTGTTTAGCTGCTGCAGTGGGCAGTTTGAGGATGAGTCCACCTGGAGAACCTTTGGCTCAGTAGCCAGAGGGCTGAGCCTCCACCAGCTCCAGCTTCAAGCACTGTGATTATCCAAGGTCATCTGACGTTTCTCAGATCTTAGTTTTGCTTTAATGCATCACTTTCCAGTCAATTAACAAAATAGAATCACGGATTTTAAAATGCATACATGTTTACAAAGTATTATAGCCAGCAAATCCCACTCTGAGGTCCTGTGGGTTTCCTCGAGCCTTATGGGCACACCTAAGCTCAATGCATTCCTAGAGGAAAAAAAATATTTTTTTAGAGAAAAGTGTTTAAAATGTCAGTGGATGGCTGTAGCTGCAGCATGGGCTCGGGGGACAGATGCTCAGCTGCTGCTCTGCCACTGGCCCTCATCACACCAGAGCTACCAGCACCTGTGTGAGGGAGACCTGCAGACCACACTGAGCCTTAAATGAGGAGCTTGTTTGTCTGCTGACCATCACCAGGGCTTGGACACTGCAGGGCTTCTCCAAAAGAGTCCAAAAGATGCCCTATAGAGATAAGTATGTGTCACTCTGGAATATTGTTCCCTGCTCAGTTCTCTGCCAAGGCAGCTCCAGCCCCTCAGGGTGCTCCTGAACTTGTGGTGGGTCTCATCTCCTCAGGTTCCAGAGACTGGTGGCATCCACCTGCCTGATGCTGATGCAGAAGAGGCTCACACAAGTGCAGCTGGATGCAACCTCCAACTCCACCGTAGCCATAGCTCCCACGTAAAAACCTGCAGGTGTGGGACAAGGTGCTATCTGAGGGCAGAAGGAGCCCTGACTGAGGCTCATCCCATAAAATGAAGGGAAGCTTTGGGAAACTAAAAATCCTTTGGGAAATTGGCAACACCCTCACCCCTGGTGGAAGTTGTCACAGGGCTGTTTCTTTTCCTAGAGCCCTGTTGGTGTTTCACTTCTATTACCTTCAGTTTTTAATTGGATTGCGGGTGTCCATCCAACTTTGTCCATTTCAGACACTTGGGAAGCAGACAATGGAGGAGCTGCCTGCTGTTGTACATGGCTTTTTGTACTTGATGTTGAAAGGACAGTGGGTACCAGATACCTCAACTGCTTCTGGGAAGTTTAGACTGCATTTTGGAAAGTGTTAGGGCTGCATTAGCAGGAGGTAATTTTATGCAGCATGACAGGGCACTCGAATAAACTCTGACCCTCGGTGGGCACAGAGCAGGGCTTACTGAGCGTGTGTGTGCCCTTGGATTGACTCAGCGGGTGGGAATGTGTTTCCCTGTACCACTGACCTGCTCCGGGCCACCCCCAGAGCCTTTTCTCCATGTTAGTATTCCTGGATGTATTTTCTCTGCTCGGTGATTAGAAGTCAGCACTCTGAGGCTGCAGAACAAAACACTTTCCTTGAGGATGGCATTTGCATTTGAAAGGCAGGTTGGCTGTTCCAGGGAGTTCACTACTTCACTAACTTCTTCTGTACAGTCTCCTGGCTCCGTTCTCACAGTGCTTAATTTGGGGCTCCATGCTCTGATCCCAGCGACCTGCATCTGGCTCGAAGCCAGCCTTAATTGCCCTGTCTCGGGGTGGCTGGGAGAGCCATCCAGCTCCAGCACAAATTACAGTGCTCTGAGGACAGCTGCAATTTCTGTCCTGCTGCCCCCAGTTCCTGGGAACTCTCCTGGCAATCAGCAAATGATGTGACTCACCTTCAAAGAAGCCAGATCCACTCCAGCCTAGCATGATATTTTGATTAGTAAGAGGCTGGCATAAGAGCCGAGTGGTTCCTGTGTGTGTGACAGGCTGTGAGCCTTATTCCCCCACTGCACCAGGCTCCTGCTCACTGCTGTAGCTTTGGGGAGTGAGTAAGGACCAAGTTGGGGTGCACACTTGCACCTCACCTTCCCTGCGATGGGATGAGGAGCTCCTGCTGGCCAGCCACGCTGGCAGGACGCTCACAGCCCTGCTCTCCCTGCAGGACTGGGCTTGGTCCCCCTGGGGCAGGTTTGGTGATGCAAGCAGAGCTTTGGTGGCAAGGCCGTGTAACCCAGCCCTGCCTAGACCTTCCTTTCTTTGCACAAAAATTCTACAGCTGGAAGTCAGGCTTTGTTTGCCCAGAAACCCAGGCAGTTTGCAGGAGAGTGACTCAGGTCCCCAGATGTGTAGGTCAGTTGGGAAATTGCAAATGCTCACACCTATAAATGTGTGTGCAAGCTGGGACGTGCTCAGAAATGCTCACTTTTATCAGCTCTACCTAGTTTGGAGGTGCCTGGTTAATTTATCAACCGAGAAGCTCCATCTCGCTAAAAGTCTCATTTCCATATTCTTTCCAGATGGTCAAGATGCCACAGAGACAGTTTCTAAGTAAATAACTTGCTTTTTCATGCAACCCACTGCCAGCCTCCCAAGTAGCTGCCCCAGATGGCTGGAGCATCCGAGGTACCTGGCTTGTGAGAGAAAGTGCCGAGTCGCATGAATAATAGACACGGGGTGGCTGTGGCTTTTTCCAGCAAATTCCCTGTTTGCAGCCCGGATCTGGGATGGAGAACTGCTGGGAAGTCACATTGCCCTGTCCTGTGAGGGTCCAGCCGAGCTGGGCGCTGCTTTGGTGGCCCTGGGATGGGGATGGCACTGGGATGGGCTGGGGTGCCGCGGTGCCGGCCAGGCCGAGCTCCTGCTCCTCGCGGCTTCGCGCCGCCGGCTGATCGCAAGTTAAAACCAAAAGGTTAAAAGCATTTAATTATGCTGATGCTTTCCCAGCGGATTAAACAAGAGGATAAATAGACTACAGCGTGTTATTTTGGATTTGATGTTGTTTTTTAAGGAAGGGGAGGGGGGCGGGAGGCTGCGGCTCCTTGGCAGCTGTCACACGTTCCGCTTTTGATGGTGTCAGTTGTGTCTGTGAGGAGGTGTTTCTCTTGCCACTGTCAGCATTTTCCGGGGGAGGCTGAATTCATTGATACAGTCTGTTTGCTGTCCACATATTCACAGTTCATGTGTTACATTTTACATAAAGTAAACTTAGCGAGGGGGAAACCTATTCTGCAATTCTTCAAAGCTAATGCACACTAAATATATTCTGACACTGACAGGTATTTCTTATTAAATAGCTCTGAACTGCAGTACCAGGTTTTGCTTAAGTGGCATTATTCTCCCTGAGCAAAGACAGTTCATTTATTAGTCATTCTGAAAACCAAATAACAAATATTATTCTCTAAGCAAACTAAACAAACCATTTAAAAGGGGCCTGTCTGAAATGATTAAAGTACAGTGTCTGAAAAGCAGCTGACATTTTAGTGCCAAAATACCATATGGAGGCTCAAGTGCTTTATTAACATCCTTTGACCTAAGCTGCAAAATCTCCCAACACCTTTGAGCGTGGTGGAGCTGCCTTCCTGCATGCAAGGGAGAGTGCAGAGGCAAATCTTCCTGCCAGTTCTTCAGATGTCATTTTGGCACACGGAAAAGCGAGGTGCAATAATTGAGGGGCTGGATGTGAGCAGGTCTCTTTTCGATTTCTGCCAGAGATACAGCGTAAAATAATTCAACAAAGCTGAAAGCGCAGGCTTTTCACTTATGCCATAAAAAATAAATATATAGTGTTTTTCTTTTTTTCTTACAGCTCTCTCTTTTTTTCCTAACTAAATATTTCCTTTCTTCTAAGCATCAGACATTATTTCTAGCTTTCAGGCGTGCAAAGTAAAAGAGCACGTGCACTGATATATATTTATTTATGGTCTACATGGAGCTGCCTTTGTGTATCCCCAGCTCTGCTCTGAAGATTTCCTTCACAAGCAGGAAAACAATTTTGTGCTGCAGGTCAGACAGAATAACTGATACCACTGTTTACAGATCTGTGCTCACTGGAGAAGCTTATTAAGCCACAGCTGGGTAAGGAAAAGCCTGTTCATCCACACTGGGATGATAAAGCTGTGGGTAAGGGCTTACGTGGCCGCTGTGCCAGGCGCCAGTGGGAAGGGCCCTGGGAGCACCAGGGAGTCACTGGATGCCAGGAGGAGATGCTGGCCAAGGGAGCTGCTCGGACAACCCGTTGTAACATCATTCAGTCAATGGTTCTCAGCCTGTTCCATCAGTGAAATGCTTGGGATCTGACCTACTTTTTATTTTTTAAACAAATGTTTTCATTATTAATAAGAGTTTATCAGATAGTGAGAGGAAATAAGTTTTAGCCTGAGGTCTGCTCACAAAACATCTCCTGTGAGCACATCCTTGCTGGCTCTGAAGCTGGGCAGCTTGACTTGGCAAGGACCAAAATAATATAAAACTTACACAAAGAGTTTAATAAAAAACCTGCAGATACTGAGCTGATGTATGTTATTAACTTGCTTCTCTGGGATTAGGTAGGTCTGGGTAAATGAGGAGATGCTGGTCCAGGTTTGCTTTCTGCCGGTGTTGTCCTAGTGACAGGGGATTACGCGCCGCTGGGGATTAGCCTGATGACACGACATCGCCGGGGTAACCGTGTACATGCTGATGTCACTGAAGGCATTTGGTCAGGTCCAGAGTTTCTGGCATGGGCTGATGATTCTTCCCCCCATTAGCATCCCGGGAATGCCCAGCCGAGCAGCACAACCCCAGCACTCTGTTGTGTCCATCGGTCCTCTCCCGTCCCTGGCAGGGGCTGTGTGATCCCAGCAGTCGCTCTCTCCTTGCTGGCAAGAGTGCACAAACAGCATTTTCATAGCTGGCACCAGCAAGAGCTGTACAATCGTGGGAGCATTCGAAGTTCCTCTGTGGACACATGATATGGTTCAATAGGATGCTTTAAATAGCTCCTCTTTGGAGAGAGGAGCGGGTCAGAGAGGCACAATGGCCGTGGCTCTGTGTAGCCATCGCCGAGTAATGATACGAGCAGCAGATGTGGTTTGTGCTTTCAAAGGCACTTCTGCCGGCAGCCTGCGTTAGGGAAACGCTGGGCTGCTCCTGCAGCTCATGGGGGGTGCAAGGCATCCACATGACACAGGGAATAATTGGGATCTGGGGAAAAGCAGCAGAATGAGCGCTGGAGAGCAGCCTGTGCCCTGGTCACGCTGCTGCCGTCCCACAGTGGTGCCAGGTTCCTGTGGCTGGTTCCTTCCCACACTGGTGCCAGGTGCTGTGGCTGGTTCCTTGCCACACTGGTGCCAGGCTCTCAGGCTGGTTTCTCGTCCCACAGCCGGGTGGTGGCTGCAGGTGAAGCGATGGCCGCGCTGGCGAACGGCGCCGGAACAGCTGCAGCTGCTGCCAGTGCTGTGAGGGAACAACTTCGTTCATCTGACATCGGGAGCAAATGTTGCTAATGAGGAGCCCGTGCTTTGGTAACCATGGCAATTCATGTTCCTGAAAATGTGAAACAAAGTCAGAGAAGGGGCCAATCCTGCTCCCCTCTCCGCTCCAAAGCGCACTTTGCTTGCCGGGGATTGCCGGAAGAACACCGGGTCCAGCAGCAGCGAGGAGCGAGGAAAGCAGGAGAGCAGGAGCAGCCTGGGGACCTCATCCATTCCTCACAGGAGGAGCCTACCTTGCTCTCAAAATACTGCCCTCCCACTGCCCACTGGAGGCCAGGCTGAGCCCCATCAGCCTGGCACAGGGCAGAGGCTTTGGCTGGTGCCAGCACTGCTTTAGCCGTGACCCCCAGCTGGGAAAGGCAGCAGCACTGCCAGCACGTGCTGCATGGTCACCTCTGCCAAGTGGCAATTCACTGTCTGCTCCTCACACTGTGTCTCTGGGGCCAGCTGGGTTCCCTATAAATTTTTATAGAAAATATAAAATGACATCTGGAAGCCTATGGCAGGCAGATAGATTCTCATTCTTCCTCTGAGCAGGGAAGAGCATTGCCCTTTCTTAATTTTTAACAAATCTTGTTGTCGAGCTCAGTGGAGAAAAAAACCTGGTAATTGGGTAATCCTGTCTCCTGTTCCAGCTGCAGAGCCATCACCAGCTCCACACATCTTTGGAGAATAAACACAAATTCCAGCCTCTGCAATGGCCACAAAGCCATTTGCAGATACAGGAGCTAAATTGCAATGCACTGAGCATAAAGCAAAGCCAGGGTTAAGACCAAAAATATAATTTCCCAGCACAAGGCCAGTTGCAGTTCAACGAGCAGATGCACCCAGGTGCATCCCTGGGTGTCAGGACATCCCACACAGGTGCCCTCAGAGAAGCCCTAAATCCAGGCTTCTCCCATTCCCCCTGGGCAGCCAGGGATTGCTGCGCTGCTGGAGAGGAGGAGCAGGCAGAGAGGAGCGTTCCGGTTGATGAGGCCTTAGGGAAATCCACTGGTAAGTGAAAATCTCTAAAGCAAGGAGGGGTTTTGCCTTAATTAAACTGCAGTGGGGCCACTGGTGCAGAAACCTGACAAAGCTGTGGGGATTATTTCAGCTCCGGAATGCGGGAGGTGCCACAGAACCGTTGGCTTGGTGGGAGACATCTGTCCAAGGCAGCAGCGAGTGCTGGTGCCAGTGGTGGGGAGCTGCTGGGGAGTGGGGACACCCAGTGAGGGAGCAGGGCTGTCAGACAGGGCAGGAAAATAAAACAAAACCTGGCAAATAGCAAAAAAATAGTAAAGCAACAAAAGTGACAGCCCATGCAGGTTTGTAACCGGAGTAAAGCTTAGAAAGAAGATGGATTAGGAGCCAAAAACCCCAAAACCCCAAGGCTATGGGGCAGCCAAGGTTTCCAGTGCTGCACAGGATGAGGCACAGCTGCTGGCTCTCCTGCTGTGGCGCTGGTGCCTTCCTCAGGATCTGTCCCAAAGGCACCAGGAGCAGGGAGGGGTTTGTATGATGCCTGTGGAGATGTGCCCCCACTGCCTGCAGGGCCAAGGTCTCCCTTCCCAAAGGATGGCCCTTGCTCTCTCAGGTTTTTCCCTACTTGCCCCATGTCCCTGCCAGCAGCACTCCTTGCTTTCTCTGCCCACCACCCTGTGCAGGATCAAGCACATGTTTTTCCCCATCTCTTCTGCCCTTCTAATCTCACTCATGTTTATAGGCTTCAGGAGGCCAGTTCTGGTGGAACAGCTTAGTTTTTTTAAATAGTCTTCTTTTTGATGAAGTTAGGGTTTGGGAAGTCCTGGAGGACTGCCTCAAAGGAAGTGTTAGGTTTATGTGCAGAACAACGAAAAAAAAAAAAAATCTCATTTTACTTTCTTTGGAACAAAAATTGTCCCCTCTCTCCCCTTGGCTCCCCTCCCTTCTCATGACTAGGAAGAGAGAAAAAGTTCCTCTTGCTGCCAGTATGCATTTCCAGAGCATACTGGGAATGTCCAGTATTTCCAGCACACTGGAAATGTCCCTCCCACAAGCTGCTGTCTTTGCTGGTGCTTGGTGTGGCACTATAATTGTTCCTTTCTGGGTTTGGTCTTTGGGTTTTCTGGGTTTTTTTTGGAAAGGGGTAATTACTTTTCTTTATTTTGACCTGTTACTAATTCCCACCCATCAGACTGTCCTGGATCAACCACCATCACCTCCTGCAAAGGTGGGATCTGCCATTTTGTTCTGCTGAAGAAGGAATGGAGGAGGACCAGGGGTCCAAAGTGAAGAATCAAAGTGAAGCATCAAAGCAGAGAAGGCATCAGGAAAAAACCTTCTTAGTTAGGAGGAAGAAGGCAGGGAGGGAAGGAAAGGAGACCTGGGCTTCAGCTGCAGCTCAGGGCTGTTAGAGGTGAAAGCTCCTTCCTGGGCTGGACACATCCTGTCCCATGCTTGGCCAGAAAAACAGCAAGGCTCCCAAAAAAGCATCAGCAGAGCAGCCACCCACCCTGCTCACATCTCGACGCTTCACCAACAGCTCACTCTGCTTACAGCAGTGCTGTGCAGGGGCATTTCTGGCGTTACCTGCAAGGGCCTGGGAGCCACAGCAACCAGTGCTGCCTGAGGGCTTCTGCCCATCGAGGCTGGGGTCCCCCCTTGCTGTGAGTGTGAGCGAGTGACCTGTGCCAGGGACGATGCCCCAGCCCAGGGCAGGGCTCCTGGGGCTGCTCTAAGTGTTCATCACGTTCTTACTACCCGAGCACACATTCTGGCAAGACATTCAGCCTCCCCGTGACTCACGGAGCTGACAGCTCTCAAGTACATCCCAAGGATGAATCAAAAGCGACAGAACAGGTAGTGATTTCTGCAGTCAGCCAGAGTCTCTGTCAAGAAGGTCTCAAAACTGTCTCACTGTCTTCGTGGCCAGAGGATGCCTGTCACAGCCACTTGACCTGTAGGCAGATGGTTACTGTCTGTCTAACACTGTCTTTTGGGGCTTGATAGGCACTTCTAAAATGCAGATAGATGTTGAGCCCTCACTGGGGGAAGGGGGCAGTGCTTGGCAGCTGAATGCCAGCGTTAGGATGTGCAGGGCAGGTTGTTGGGGAGCGTGGCACGTGTCTGTTATCGGGGGCCAACTTGACAGCCCCCATCTGTATTCACCCTGGGGCTGGCAGGGCAAGGTCAGAAGGGTTTGCAGAGCCTGATGGAAGAGCTGAAGTGTCACGGGGCTGATGTCACCTGCCTGTGATGTCACCACTGTCTTCTTCAGAGGAGCACTTCCAGTGATAGCAGAGCTTCTGCAGTCTGTCTGCCAGGCTGGCACTCGCTCTGTAGAGCGTAATTAAGGAAATATATTAATAGATTGGGAGCCAGGGCCTGGGCAATGTTCTTGTGTGACAGACAAATGCGGAGACAAAGCAGACGCTCCCTTCAGAAGTCCTGCAGGATGCTATTAGCAGGCACAAACTCGCATCCCATTAATGCCATTGCTGTGAGGCAGCACCAAGTCATTTACATTTTAAACGAAGCTCCCAGACCAGGACCAGCTCCAGTCCAGGATCAGCTCCAGGAAACCTGCATGACTTTGTCTGCACCCGGGGAGCCTTGGGGTGTCCAGGAATAGCCTGCAAGTGAAAACAAACATTGCAAGGGCTCAGCTTTTGTGCTGATTGCAAAGCCACCCCACAGAGGTGACACAGGACAGGAACAAGAGCATGGGGGATGCTGGCAGGGTTCATCTTTGATTTTTATGATGAAGGTGGAGTTGGTCTAAGTTGATATTCCCTCATGGGCCATTAGTGACTTAAATGTAGCCCATGGGGTGGCCAGCAGGACGGACTCTGCCAGCTGCATTTGCAGGGACAACTCCTGCGCGTCTGCCTCACTTAAAGGAGAACATGTTGCCCATCTCCACTGAAACAGCTCTGAGAGCCCTGAAACTGCCAGTTTCCAATCCCTGGCCTTATATGATGGTCTTAACAAACTATGGCATAAATATGCCAGGCAAGGGAAGGCAGCTTTCACAAAGGATTGGGAATGTCATAAAACAGGGGATGTTTTTTTCATCGAAAGGGAGATCTACTCATTTGAATGGACAGTGCTGCAGAAACAAACTGTTCAGAGGTGTTGGGAGGGGAGGAGAGGGGCACTGCAGCCAAAAACCAAGGGGCTAATTGTGTAGAGCTGGTGAGGAGATGCCTTGGTTTGAGCCACCAGTGTGCTAATGGGGAGGTTGCTTAGCTACAGTGGCAATGGTACCTCAGCAGCCCCAGGTAGGGGAGGGAGAGCCCAGCGTAAACAGCCAGGAGGAAGAAGGGTCATTAAACTGCTCCCTAAAGACCCCTAACTAGTGCTGGCTGGAGGAAATAAATAAGGAGGAAAAGTTGGTCTGAGTGCCAGGGAGGAAGCTAAGCTGTTCAGGAGATGGCTTGTCTGCTGCCTGAAACCACCTCTTGTCGCTAATTTCAGCTGGAGACTTTTCCGTAGCATGGTCTCAGCCCTCAAGCATTCCTGGCTTTTTTGTCTCTCTTCCACTTTCCATTTAATTCCTTCTCTTTGGAGGTGAAGGCTGAGGGCTGTGGTGCGAGGGGGCCGAGGTGCAGCCGGGGAGCAGAAGGGTGCCCGGGGATGGGAGCGCACACGAGTTGTCCCTTCACGTGTGCCTCAGGCCTCGCAGGAAGGGCAGCCAGGTGGCTTTGTGTGACCTTTCCTCTGTGGGCAAACATCCCCCAAGCTGACCTGAGCCTGCAGCCTGTGGTACACACTCACAGAACATCACCGGCGAAGCTCTGCCTGTGTCCTGGTCCTGTCCGGCAGGGAGAAAATCGCCGTGAGTGGCACTGACAGCACCGGCTCTAAACAACAGTTAGGAGGAGAATTATTTTAATGAATACATTTCCTTTCAATTGTACGCGAATAGTGAGATCCCATTAGAACGGGGAAGCAATTAAAGCTAATAAAGATGAACACGCAGCACCGGGCGCATGTGGAATAACAAACAGCGAACAAAGGATTCAGGAGAGAGCTGACTCTAATCCAAATAAATGAGCGGCGATGAAAGGGAAAGCAGCTCGGCTCTCCTGCCGTGAGACACACGCTTCCTCCCCGCCGGCTCCCTGCCCGGCTTCACCTCAGAGGCAGGGAAAGCCATCCTCGGGATCAGGATCGGGCGTGGATGCAGCTGCTCAGTGGGATGGTCCCTGCCGTGCCACGCTGCTTGCCATGGGGCTGGAGGGGTGGCCTTGCCCCCTGGGTTTTGCTCCCATCCTGCTGGATTTTGCATGAAGGTGGCAAGTGGCCCCAGCTGGGACAAGAGAGCTCAGCAGAATTTGGTGAGGCTGCAGTGGAGAGAAGGGGCTGGACTGGGAGGGTGCAGGAGCACATAAAGTTGTGCCATTCCCTGACTTGTATTTGATTATTGGTAGTGACTGTCCACCAAAATTAACAGCCCTGAAGACAACAGGCTCGTGATGAGCCCGAAACTATCAGTGCTATGGTGAGGTGAAGCATGGAGGAAATAATAGCCTCTTACAATGGTGTATTTACACAGTAGGCTCACAGGAAAATTGGGTAAACTGATAATTACCCAAGGATATTATTGGCTTTGGCAGAGTTAATAATAATTAGTACTTCTCCTTTTCCAGGCTACTTACAGGAGAGACCTTTTATAATCCGCAGAATACAAAGGACCCAAACCACCAAGAACTGCTTCCACGTGTAGCTTTGGAAAAAAAAACACACCGACTGTTTCAGCTGGCAGGCTCCAAGGGTGAAAATCACACAAAAGACACTGGGGAGCCAGACTGAGAAATAATAATAACACTAGTAATAATAACAACAGTAACAATAATAATAATAATAATAAACTATTTTCTGTATTTGAAGAAAACCTTGTGTCAGGACTGCATTTTCCCCAGTCTATCTCATGCAGCCAAGCCAGCGATAAACCCAGAGCTGACACTTGACAGATTCGTGGGACGCTGGAAGCTGCCCTGCTGTTCCTCTCCCAGCACTGGCAGCTCCTAGCTCCTGGTTTGCTTTCTAGCTGTTGTCTTCCGTGGCAGCACAGCACTTGCTCTCTCCAGAAAGCAGATATTATCCGTCACTTCTCCTGCTTGCAGAATCTCCCCAGTGCCCGTGAGACAGCAGCTCTGCACCACCAAGTGCCCGGGGCTGCAGTGCCGTGGCCAAGGATGCTGTCACCGCTGCCTGCCTGCGCCCAGCCTGCTCAGCAGCACTGAGGGGACCCTGCCCTCCCTGCTGCCCCAGCCTGCTCTGCTGCTGCCCCCCAGGAGCAGCCTTTTCTGGGTCAGCGCCGCTTGACAGTTTGGGTTAAACGGGGTGAATTTGTTTTGAGACTGGCTGCAAGAGGGAGGGTGTGTGTGCCCCACCAGCCCACGGCCTCCCGGCTTGCTGCTGCCCGGGGAGGGGAGGTGTGGGGTGAGAGGGATCAGCCGGGTGATAAGTACTCAGAATCGATGTGTGTGATCAGCCGTGTGAGCACAGCGCCCCAGCCCAGCGCTGGGAGGGATGGCGGAGGAGGGCTCCCGATTTCGGCACGCCAGCCTCCATCCTGCTCCGCTGCCAGGGCAATCGCCTCCCCTGGGTCCCCCAGCTCCGGGTGAGCCCAAACCCCAGCAGCTCTTAAGATATCCCTGAGGCATAGCTTTGCCTGTCACTCCTGCAGCTCCACCTCTCATTCCCACTTTTTTCTCCCCACATTGCACCCAGCCCTGCCCCTGCCCAGCTGCAGAGCCCTCGCAGAGCCCTCTGTGGCACTGCCCTTCTGCCCCCTGCCCTGCCTGCGACAGCCACATCCCTGGCACGCAGGATCTTGGCTGTCTCTCCTGCTGTGGGCAGCCTTCAAATGCTCAGAAATCACCAGTGAAATCCCCCCCTGTCCCAAGCTGGCCCATAAATCACGGCATTATAAAAATAAAACTGTTTTGTGCGTGCATGCACATTTCAGGTTGCCTTTTAAACCTGAACTTGTTTCTCACACGTTGGCAGAAGAACAGAGGGGAGCTGGAGTCAAAAGGCAAGCTTGAAAAATAAACGCATACTTCTCTCTTGCTGCTTGTGAAGGGCTCCCAGAGGAAAACAGAGAAAAACAGGGCAGGAAGAGGCCCCGGAGGGGTCAGTGTGCCCATTCCCTGAAGCAAGGGCGAGCTCTTCCCCGCAGGCATCAGGCTGGTTTGTGCCCAGCGACTGGGGTGGTGGGAGCGCCAGCTCGGTGCCCACAGTCCATCATTTCCACTGCCCTCCCAAATTTTCCCTTCCTCCCTTTTCCACCCCGTTTTCCCTGCTTTCTTGTGGCCCCATGTCCACCCCCCATGTCTGTCCCGTGTCCCTGCAGGGCTGCAGCACTGCTCTGGTGCCACGCCCTGCCCCGGCCATGCCACGTGTGCTCTGCTCCTGCATGAGCCACCCAAGGAAGAGACTGAAAACTGTGCTGTCTTAAGCCACAGTTTAACATAATTAGACATCCTGGCTTGAGGGCAGTAATTACTTTTGTAATCCTTAAACATATCTTAAAAAAAAAGTAATTGCCTCCCAATTCAATACCTTTCAAAAAATCCTTTTAAACAGCGCTGCCTCCTTCAAACACAACTCAGTCAACAGTAATTACAATAAATTATTCTGAGTTCTAAAAAACATATAGGAATTAATCTATATGTGCAAACTGCTAAGCAGTTGTGTTTACCCTTCCCTCCTGCCAGCTGGGTGCTTCCCAGCTCCCTGGCTGCAGCCCTGCCCTCGTTGGGCTCCCATTCTTGGGATCCAGCTCTGCCTGCCCTCAGCAGTGCCAGATCTGCACAAAGCTCACCCCATCGGGTTTGGGCTGGACACAGCAGCAGCCAGCTGTAGCTGGCACTTCGCAGCCTTGCTGCATTTCAGAGCCAAGCCATGGGCAGGCATCACCAAAATTACCAACTTTTTAGGCATAACTTTGCTCTAACCTGAGAGGCAAAGGTGGCACGAGTGCTGGCCAATGGATTTGATCTTCAGCTGGGAAAAATAAGGCATAATTCTGCTGAAGTCAAAGGCGAGATCATGATTCACAGCAGCTGAGAATCTGGCCAACAGTGTCAGCAGCACGACAATAACGTAATGTTTTCATTATGCATTGTTTTTTTCCAAATACTTAAAAAATTATCTAGGAATTACTCACACATCCAGTAATAGTTACCAGTCTTGGGTGTTTAGGCGAAGGTTTCTTGAGACAGGGATGGGATTGAAACAGCTTTAGCTATCGCCTCTCATGCTCTGTGCACTCCTCCTATCACTTCTGCTCTCCTCCTCCTCTGTGTACACAGTCCAGTAACCTCTTCCTGACAATCTCCAGATCCACAAAATTGCTCAGTTGGAATTTTGCAGTAAATAGAAAATTGCTTTGCTCCTTTCTCTCAGGACAGCACAGAAAATGAATCCAAATGAAAAAGCAAGTAGTGTGTATCTGGTAGACATAAACAGCACAAGAAAGGCAATTCTGTTTTCCAGCCCTGCTGCAGAGCAAATGACCTTGGAAATAATAAAAAGCCTGGGGCCTGAGCCTGCTGCAGAGCAGCATGAGCCTTTATTTGGGGAAAGGCTGGAAAGGAAAACCTGGAGGAATGGATATGTCGATGTGCGAGTCTCTACCAGCTGAAATGTCTTTGCATGTGTCCACAGCTCGCAGCAGGAAGAGAACAGAGCTCATTAGTCCTTTCAGCCTCACCTGGTGCTCCTGGGATGCTTTGCCCAAACCATCTCCCTCTCCTCTGCCAGCTGCCCACAGTGTGCCTTTCCCAGTTTGGAATGCCTTTCCCTGGCTGGGGTGGTGGGATGATGGCATGTGGCCAGGGGTGAGCAGCCCTCTTTTTACCATATTGTCATCCCTGCAAACATTTGTAAATGTTGAAAGCCTGGTGAGGACATCAGGGTAATTCATGGCTGTGGGAGGAAGGACGGGATACATTTATAATTCTAATTACACATCAAACCAGTGCACCAAAACATGACCAAGGAGGAGGCATCTGTTGGGCCTCAGTGGCATCGCCCACATCCACCTGTGGCACTCAGCAGTGAGAGCTCCATGAGTGCTCATGGAGAGGTCAGGAGAGAACTGAGGAGTGGGAATGAGAGGTTGGACCTGGGAGTAGTTTGTGTCAGAGGGAAAAGCTGCTTTTGCTTGTGGGGCTGCCAAGGGGATGGTGCTGTTCAGAGCACACCCACAGCCTGGCTCTGTGCTGGATCCAGCGGCGCTGGCCAGGTCACTGTGTGCTGTGAGCCGTGTGCTTTTTGATTCCCACATTTCTTCAGAAAGAAGGAAATAAATAAATAAATAATACTTTTTAAAAAAGTCCATGGAGGCAGCCAGCAGAAAATACGTGCTTAAAAAAAATAGGTTCCTGGATAAGAGCAAAAGGGCAGCGTGTGCAGCTCTGCTTGGCACGGTTCGCTTGGTGCCGGGGACGCCGTGTCTGCCCGCACTGGAGCAGATCAGCAGCTCTGCAGGGACAGCACGGGGGTGCCAGGACAGCTTCACCCCCTGCAACTCCCCCAGCGCTGCCTTGCCCACCCATTTATCCAGTACAGAGGACTGAAAGCAATTTGTAATTCCAAGAAAGGCCTTTGAACTGTAATAATCCCACTATTTGCTCTGGTACTGCTGCTTCTTTAGCCCCAGCTGCTCTCAGGCAGAGCAGGGTGTTGGATCGGCAGCGGTGGAGCCAAATGGAGGCCGGGCTGCTGGGACAGTTGAGCGAGTGCAGCTTGCCTGGCTGTGAGCAAACGACAGGCTTAGGTTTCACTGAGGATGGAAGGGGCAAAGCAGTTACCCACGGGGTCTGCAGAGCTGAGAAATGCCCCGTGACCCATGCGTGTATCTCCCGGAGTGGTGGCTCCCTAAATCTCAGAGCTTGTTAACTCAGATGCATTTTTATTTTCTAGCAAACTGTTTAATCTGAGCTTCAGAGGTGCAGCTTGCCCCCGCAGAAAGCAGTGAAACAACGAGGGGGGGAAAGGGAGAAGTAAATCCCACCTGTTTCCTGTTTTTATTTCCCCCACCCCCATCTTTCTGTATTTTCTTAGTGTTCCCTGGTTGTTTGGGAGCTCCTGCAACTTGTCCAGAAATACCTCTGCTAGCTCAGTGGCATTTTGGAGCCCAGGAATTTAAGGAGGGCTTAGAAATTCCTAGCGCAACTTTCAACTGACTAAATGTGGGTGAAGGCAGCCTGCTGCTTTTTCAATCAGCATTTCTCTTTTGTGTCTCCCTTCCCCTCTCCTGACCTCTCCCTTGTCCCCCTCATGCCCAGGAGCTGTGGTACCCAGCTTGTCTCCTCCTGCCCCGTGTCCATTTGGTGCACATGTGTGGTGGTGGCAGTGAGATCCAAACATTCCCTCAGACAAATCCTATGAGCAGCTCTGCAGGCTTCTGTATCTCTGATGGGGTTTGGGGGACAAAATTCCACTGTATCGCACTGTAGTGGAGAAATCCATGAATGTCTGAAGACATCAGCTGGGAGATACAAGTTTCATCTGATATTCCCAGCAGTGCTGGGATGGTGCTTTGCTATCCATCATGTCATGAGAGCAGCACTCAGTTTGGGACAGGAATTTCCTAAGCTCTGCACGTCTCAGTCAGAAGCAGCCAAATTTCCCCGTTAGAAAGATTCCCTAAGAAAACAGCCAGGATGGAAAACCACCCCATGAAAGCATGGATCACCTTCCCTGCACCAGCCATCTCTACCTCCGCTGCCAGGGTTAGCAAAGCTGCCAGAAAAATGTTTGTGAGATGCTGCCCCGCTACCTAGAAACCCTTACACATCGCCGATATGATCTGCACCGCTCGCCTCACAATGCACCAATATATTTTAACTACAACCTGAAATGTTGCAAAAGAACCTTTTGAGTAAGTCTCTTTGGTGCAATACAGATACGTCAAGGCTGATTGTTATTGTACATGTCAGGGCTGTTGAAGTGCAGGATAAAGAAGGCCATTGTGCTCCCACGGAGGGGACAGCTCGGATGATTAATGACTGCTCCCTCAATTCTCCGAAGAAGAGATGGAAGTCGGATAAGGCCTCCGCTGGCGGTAGGGGCAGAGCACCAGAAGACATACCCAGAGTGAAGAAAAGATGCCGGGGCTCCGCATGGAGGGGCAGGATCAATAGGCAGCAGCCTGCCGGAGCGCCGGCGGCTCGCGGCTTGCAGCGGGAGCGGGGAGCTGCTGCCTAACACTGGGGCTTGTGTTCGCTGCTCTCACCTCCTTTCCTAATCCAGCCTTTTTTCTCGCTGCTTTTCTGCCTCTGAAAGTGGCTCTTGGGAAGGCAGATTGCTGCCCATTGAGTAAGGCAAATGGCAAAAATCAGGGAAATTGCAAATTGATCTTTGCCGAACACACACGGTGACTTTGTTACCCACTTTTTGAGCCTCGGCGCAAATACCTCCCGGGCTAATTCTAAGGCGTGCCAAAGTAAATTACATTTAGTTTGCCTTAAATAAACAATGACTCTTCCAGGAAAGGTTTGTCTCTTCTGGGCACTTGCATCATTTATCATTGCTCCACTGTTTTGAGTTGGCTGCCCTTTTAGGGTGAGATGTCTCTTGGTTTTAGTGTGTGCACAACCATAGAGAGGACAAGGTCTTACCCCAAGAAAAATGTACTGAGAAGATGTCATTAAAGCTAATGAGAGTCCAGGCAGCTGCAGCTCATTAGAGAGTGCCTGGGGCCAATTGTAACTGAGACCTTTAAATATACATCATAGTCAAATAAACAACATCATATTCGATCTGCAAAGTCTCTATCAGTTCCTGCCCAGTCCTTATCACCAGCCCTACATTTTGCTGAGAAAATGTTCCCTGTTCAATAACAAGCCCAGAAGCAAGTGAGACCATCACACTTAGGAGTGATGTGCTGAGAAATGGGCACAGAGGAGGGGGGTCCCTTCTCCTGAAATCTAAATTTGAAATTAATTTATTGCAAGGGTAGAAGACACTATGGGCACAAACTCTCCACCCTGCCCGCAGGACAACATGGAAAACGGGTCGAAGAAACTGTAAAGATGCTGAAGACCAGCACATTTTAAACAGTGAGCGAGCAATTAGTTTTTCTCTGGTTCCTTTCTCTGTCTTCAGGACATGACTTTACCGTAAAAGAAAATGAGAGGTTTCTGACACTACTTTACATTTGTTGTCGTTACGAAGCATTTAGTGAGGAATTACAGATTTACAAGCGTGGGGATTTCCTTCTCAATCAGCAGAGCTCCCAGAGGGGCTTCCCATCACCCCCCTTCCCCCGCGGGCAGGAGCCCCCGGGCTGCACCATGGGCAGCCTGTGGCTTCCTCCTGTCCTCGCCCCACGTGTGATTATTAAGTTCTTATCGCAATAAGGAGTCACTGACACCGGGCTGCTTTCCAGGGAATGCTGCTCCCTTAATAGGCCATTATATCTCGGTAATAAGGGCTAAACTCTTCTGGGGGTATTTAATCATGAATTAAGTAAAATAACACCACCGATCCTGCCTTTCTCCCAGCCCTCACTAAGGGGGGTGATGCTGTCCATGGATCCTGTCCAGTGCTGCCTCTGGGGCTGATGCAGGGTGTGCACAGCACTGCCAGAGGGGTGCAATGCCCCTCACGCTGTCAGGGCCGTGTCTGCGTGCCCATAAACAACGCAGATAATAAAACAAATTGGGACAGGCTGTGGCTGGGTTCATTGACTCCAAGGCCTGGCTCCCACATGAGGTCTCTGCACCCTCACTTGACAAGGGGTGTCTCCAGTTCCCGTCGTGCCGGGGCCTGGGAACTTGGCGGCTCTCACTGTGGGTATCTGCCTGCTTAGGGCACAGTGTCATGGGCAGGATCATCCCTGTGACAGAGCTGTGAAGGCAGCACAGACACCCACCTTGGTAGGAACTGATATATTTGGGTAGCTGAATCCCACCCTCTGTAGCTACACCATGGAGTAGGTGCTGGCCTGGCTGGATCAAGCCCAGAGTCCCAGGTGTTGCCTGGCTGTTGGCCACAGCTTGTCCAGAGAGGCTGAAGCTGAGCAGCATGAACCATATCACTTCCAGGGTATCCACACCTCACAGCATCCCAGATGGGACCATGCCCTCCCTGTCACCCAGGAAGGGTCCCTGTCCCACGCCACCCCAAGTCATGTTTAGCAGAGTCACGTTAGCAGAGCTGTGCTAACAATTTCCCACTCCCTGGCACTGTTTTGTTCATCGCTGTGGACATGACCATAGTGACCTGCAAGAGCTGGCCTGAGCCTGGGGTTGTCACTGCCTCCCTGGGGCTGCTGTACCTTCTGCATTTGTGGGAATCAAACCATGGGCCCATCTCTGCCCCACCAAGAGAGCTCTGGATCCTGGGATGGGAGAACCTTCCACCACGGGAGCTTGCAATGTATTCTCCTACCATGGCTTGCAAGGTCGTCTCATAGCACAGAGGTTTGTGAGGTGGCTTCCCACCATGGGAGCTTGCAAGGTGGATGGTGAGCTCTCACTTTCATCCCCTTGATGACACTGAAACACAGCATTAGGACACCGAGTGAGGGAGGGATGTGAATGGCAGCCCAGGGAAGGAGGATCTCCAGCACCAGCACTGCCAGGGAAGGAGCATCGTGGAATGGAGCCAGGGCAGAGCAGCCCTATCCTGCCCAGAAAAAGGAGCAGTTCCCTGCTTGCTGTCCCCACAGGACCTGGTTTGCCACTGAGTTACCCTGATCCCATAGGGACCTTGTCCAGATGAAGTCCTGCAGTCCCTGCTGCACCCAGCCTCACGTAGTGCAACAGGCATCAGCAGAGCCAGGGAGCCAGGGCACGACACCCTCCTGGTGCCCTGCCCTGGGGCAACAGAGCTGCCAGTGCTCCTGCAGCTGTGCCACTGAGGCACATCTCCGTCCCCTGGCAGCAGGGACACTGCGGGTGCTGCTGCTGGTGTCCTGTTGTGTTCCCAGCCCTCATCAGAGGCACGGCTCTGCTGGCCTGGCAAAGCCCTGCAGACACACGGCTGCTTTGAAATGGGGGACACAGCGCTTGAGCTTCACTTGGCTTCAAAGCCAGTCTGGTAACAGCGATGCAAACCTTCCACAGACACCCCCAGCACCTCCCCACACCAGGTATATTGATTTAATTTGCACCTGTGCATTTCTTGGCACAGCCCAACCTGCAGCAAGCCAGGAGTAAATTCACTTAGGAGATTTCTGGCACAAAGCTGCCCCAGCTGAGCTAAGCCAGCATGAAACAACAGGAGTTCAGAGGGTTCAGACTTATGTGCAGCCCAAGCTCGGGCTGTAGCTACAACCCTGCCCTGAGATGGCAGGAGAGAACAGGAGGTGTTTGGGGTGAAGGGTTTTGCTGTGGGTAATTTATGTCACCTCAGAGCAGCTCTTTGCTGATACTGAGTGCCCAAGGAGGAGGCTCTGGATCATACCTGGCTGCCCCTGTCCTCCCTGCTCTGCCAACACCCTGATGTCACGTAGGGGTTCCCCCTTCTCCCCTCCCCAGGCCCTAAAGCATTCTAGAGCATGCCCTGGAGCCATCCCACTGCCGACCTCTGCTCAGGCAATGGGGACCTATGAGCAGGATGTTGATGCTTATACTTGAGGTTTTTTGCTCAGTTCCTTTGTAATCCGAATTTTCAATTGCTCATAACTTATGTCATTTGGGCTGGAATTTTCCAGACGTGATCTCCCCTACAAAGGTGGCTCTTTCCTTTTCCTTTTATTTTCTTTTTTTTTTTTTTTTTTTTAGCCAAGGAAGAGCATTCAGTCAAATGGTCTGGCCATGTCCTTTTATTTTTTTTTTTTTTTTTTTTTTTTTTTTTTTTTTAGTAAACACAGACTTTTCTCATTACATATTAAAATTATAGTTATAGAGTCACCTTTCCTGCTGCAGGGTCAGTGGGGAGCAGGCCTCTGGCCGACCGCCGGGAGCTGGCGTGCGGAGGGGGATCCTGCTGTCCAACCCAGCTCAGTTTTCCTCAGCTCACCCAAACACTGACCCTCCCCAGAGCCCTTCAGGTGCCCCGGGAAACCTGAATTACGACCCTTGAAGAAGACATTTTGCCCAAGAGCAGAGCAATACGTGTTCCTACTTCAGTGTTTGCTTTCCTGCAGCAGGCTGGAGGCAGGTCGGGTGGGGGCCAGGCTGCTCTCAGCAGGAGCCTTGTGTGGGTTCAAGTTCAAAACCCCTTTTCCTTCCAGACTTTCCAAAAGCACCGATTTCCAAGTAGGGCTGGGAAACATACATTTGCAGGTATTTCTGACATATTTACGCTGTTGCTCCCTGTCATGTCTCTGTTGTGAGGGTCTGGGGGATGGTCCCCACCACTGAAGGATGACATCCCCACTTGGCTCAGGATCCCAGCAGCGGGAACAGGCAGCGCACACATCCAACGCCGTGGCAGTTTTGCAGTTCCTCCCTTCCTTGTGGTAGCAAAGGGGTTAAAGCCGACAGGGTGAATCCCAGGGGGCTGTTGGGGGGCCATGGCTGTGCAGAGCAGGGCGGAAGCCGCTCCCCCCTCTCTGCTGCTGCTCGCCATGATGTCACCTCCCTGCTCTCCCCAAGGAAGCGTTAAACGAGCCCGAGCGCTAATGGGGCAGCGGGGCCAGGCCGTGCAGGTGGGCAGCACCTGGCAGGGGGTGCCCGTGGCTGCAGCTGACAGAGGACCCCAGCCACAGCACAGCCCCCTCCAGGGCTACGTGCCACCTCCTGGCTGCTGAAATGCCTTGGAGAAGCCGGGGGTGAGACGAGTCGCTCCGCTCCCCATGCCCCTCCTGATGCCTGACGGGAATCTGGAGCAGGCAAAGGCTGGAGAAAAATCCCCATTACATTTTCCAGGGATTAAGAGGTCAGCTGACAGTGCAGGGATCATCCAGGCTCTCTTTGGGGCGAGGTTGACCACAGAGCATCCCTGCTGTGCCTCCTCCATCCCCATCCCATCCTGACAGCAGATGCGAGTCCAGCTTGCACCCTCATGCAAGAGAAATCCCTTTCTGCAGCCCTTCTCCTCTGCAGAGAAGAAAGGCGTGCAAAGGAGGCTCCTATGTTTCTCCAATTAATGTAATTAAGAGAATTAAACTTTTGGAGAGAGTGAGTTTTTCATTTTCTTTTTATTTGATTAGGGAAATTCCCAGTGCACACTCTGTGCAAATGAAACCCAGGCTCCTTTCCGTTGTTCGGCAGCCCCGGGAGAACACGTTACCTTTCAATCTCGCACTCTAATGTGTTTAGAGTTAAAATCCCCCCGCCCCAGGCGAGCAAAGGAAGGATCCCAGAGCCTTGATTAAAGCACGGCTTCCTGAGCATGGATGTGCATGTGGAGCTGCTGGGCTTGCAGTGTGCCCTGCCCAGCCAGATGAGCCCATGAGCACCAAGAGATGCCACGACATCCACGACATTCCAGTTTTCTGGTGGTAAGTCCAGGGTTGTGCAATAAAAGCCAGGGAAAAGCAGAGCAGCCCAGGGATGGGGTGGCTGGTCCCCACATTTCTTTAGAGGCCTGTCCTGGCCAGCTTGCCCACGTGAATTCCAGTGCCGTGGCCCCATCAGGTGGTTTAGCACATAATACTGAAAAGCAATTATTTTTGGCAGCTTGAATATTAAAACCTCTTCTCCAGAAGACTGTATTTAGCTATCAAGGTTACTGAAAAATAAAACATGAGTAAAAGTCTTTGTACAATCCTGCCATGAGGCCTCGGGTACTTATATTATCCCACAAGCGCTCCAAAATTACAAGCCAGCTCCCCAAAATGAAATAGGCTTAAAAATCAATAAGAATAAAAAAATACATTATGACTTTTAATTTTTCTTCAGCTTTCTGAGCATTTTGGGCACACAGGGGACATGTTAGACATTAATGAAAGCCGCTTTTCTCATCTAAACACAATTTCAGGTGGTCATAACTTTGAAAACCATGGAGACATCACTGGGTCTGCGGCAGGTACAGACCTGGAAAGGGAAGAGAAATCAAAAAACTGGGGCAAAATGTCTCCTTTAGCACCACTGGGGCTTCCCACAGTTTCTTGTAGCGGGAAGTGTGTCTACAAAGAGCCAAACCTGCTCTTTTTAAGTTTTTTTCTCCCCCAGCAAAAATCTGCTGACCCAAAGTCTGGCTTTCTGGTTCCTCCCATTTAGCATAATGGATTGGAGATAGAGCTCCGGGAGCGCCGTCTGGGGTGGGAGGAAACCACAGGACGGCTCGGGAGGCGGCGCAGGGCCGTCGTAGCCGCGCCGACGTGAGCACAGGTGGCCCAAGAGTGGGCTGGAGGTGAGGCTTGGATTTCCCAGTGTTTGGCTCCTCTCCAGTAAAAACGTTAGAGATCCGTGGCAGAAGATGAACGGGGTTATCTGGATTTAGCAGGAGGCGTTGCCTTCCTTTTCACCTCCAAGAGAGGAGTGGGAATGGCTCCCTGCGGCCAGGAGGAAAACTTGAAGCTTTAAAGCCCATCAGGTTTCTGGGCTCACAACGAGCTCTTCTGATTATATCTTTTTTTTCTTTTTGATTAGGTGAAATATTTTTCTCTGTTAATCTCTAATTCCTCCAGATTTCCCAAGGGTCATCCAGAGGAGAGAAGCTGGAGAGGGGAGGAGGGAAAGGTTGGGCACTGTCATGTTGGGAAAATGGCACAGGAGAAAATTTATGGATGCTTTTCCAGATCCTCAGTAAATAACCAAAAGGGCAGTGACTTGCTTTTGACAATCCACAGGTGTCCTCAACACGTGATTTTGGAGAAGAAAAGCACCCACAGCCATCACCCAGGGACCAGCTGCCCATCAGCACAGCGCTGGCAAACATCCACTTTGGGAGGAGAACGAGCATTTCTGGCTGCAGCAGCAACGACGCCATAAAACACCACGAACTGCTGCTTGCAGGCTTCTCCCATCGCTGCTCGGAGCATCTGTGGAAGGGAAAACTTCCCAGCGTAACATCCACAACCTCTTAAGTAAATAGTCTTTAATGTTGCACTAAAGGGTTGTAGTCTTAATATGTAAAATCTGTTTCGCTTTTTTAATTCTTGGATCGTGCTGTGGAAAGTCCTCCAGAAGTTGCCTGTTGGCTTTTTTTCCCTAGCCTTTGTCTCGGAGGAGCTGCGGGCAGGAACGCGCTCCCGCAGAGCCCGGGGCCAGCGGGAGATGCCCTGAAGGTGGCAGCAGGGCCATGGGGCTGCGACAGCCGGGGACAGCGCCGCTGCCACCGCGCTCCGATAACGCTGCTTGCAGCAAGCATCTTCGCTTTCAAGAGGAAAGGAAACAAAAAAACCCCCAAAAAATAAAATTAAAAAAAAAAAAAAAAAGGGTGGGGAGCTCTTTTGTAAGAAATGCCGGAGCGCTGCTCTCCGCAGCTGCAACTTTCTGCCACATCAGGGTGGAGCAACTCACACCCGCTCGCTGCAATCTGCCGGGATGCTAAAGGCTCATCAGACCCTCGCAGCTGGGTCCTGCTCGCTGAGTGGCAGCTGGGCCTTTTTAACGAGGCACGAAGGGTGGGGTGGGCTTCCCCGATGGCTCTGGGTGCTGCCGGCTTCAGGCTGAGGGAGTTATTTTAAGGTTTCTTCATTTCCTTGTGCTTGTAGCCCTTGGAATGCAGGCTCATCGCTGGTCTGTGGCTGCTCCACTGATGGCATGAAGGCAAGTGTGAGATGGAGCCAGTACCCATTTGGCTCCTGATGGGGCTGTGTGTGTCCTGGTGCTGATGGGGTCTGCTGGGTGCTGTGGAAATACGTAAATAAAAGAAAAAGCAATCTTTCCCCCAAGTCCTCTTGAATTAGGGAGGCTGAAGCACCATCAGTGAATGACAAGCTGTGGCTACGAGAGACACAAACAGGCACATGGGGAGAGCACCAAGAGGAGAAGGAGGTTGGGGTGCTGTACCTGTGTTTTTGTTTAGACTAGGAGAGCTGCAGCTGAGTTTGTCTCCTGCCCAAATTGGGGAAGCTCAGAAGAAACCAGGCCTGCCAGGAATGGGGATGTGTGAGGGGGAGCAGCAGTCCTGGCGGTGAGGGAGGGGACTGTGGCAGGGCAGGCAGGAGGAGAGTGGCAGCACCTGTGGGGAAAATACCCAACCTCAGCCATGGGGCTGCAGGGCAATAGGAGGGTTTGACCCACCACAGTGGAAAAGCAGGTGTGGGAAGGTGGCAGTGAAGGCAAGGAACGTGGTGAGTCTGAGCAGTAGGGTTGAAATCATCATCCTGCAGTGCTCTGACCTTCATCTCCATCTTGCAGCTGAGGGACCTTCCCCATGGCCAGAAACACTCAGGCTGTGCAGGCAGAGCAGCTCTGCCTCCTGCACGGCTGGCCCCAGAGATGGGCTCCACTTCTGTGTAGAAGCACTGGTCAGGAGACAAAGGAGCCTTTGGGCCCACAAATCTCAAGGTAAGGAGCCTGGGTGGTGTCAATGGCCCTAGAGCTGGCTGATGGAGTGGGGATGATGCAGGGATGCAAGGGAAGGGGATGGGTCCTGGGACCTAAACATCCATGTCTCGGGGGACAGTAGCTGTACAAAGAGAGCTCTGTGTGCCGGCAGGCAGGACAGAGCCCGCAGACAGACTGGGGGAGGAGGGGGCTGAGCTCATGTAAACACTGTGAAGGTAAGAGATGCTGGGCAGAGGCACGGAGCACGCGCCGGCAGGCGGCCGGTGACAGCTCCGGATGTCAGCACACAGGCACAGGGGCTTCAAAGGAGAAGGCAGTGAAGCAGTACGTCTGGCTGAGGTGGGAGATGGGCTTGTGGCAGTGTTGCTGCAGTGGAAGAACATGGAGATGGGATGTGGGAGTACGTGGCTGCACGTGAGCACAAAGCCCCGGTGCCACCACGCCCAGCGCCAGTGCGTTTGAGCAGTTGTGCCTCTGGTTCAGCTCCAGCCCAGGATATGTGATGGCTTTCCTAACCCCACTACAGAAGAGAGGCTTGTGAGTTGCCGCTGTGCCTCTGACCTGTGGCACACTGGCCTCGTGCTTTGCAGCAAGTGCCACAGTGAGAGCACCCGAGCGCACAGGGGTCTGCGGTCCCCTCTTGGAGATGGGCCCGGCAGCAACGCACCACTGCCCTGCCAGCGTCACCCGTGTCCCTGCAGCTGCTGGCAGAGCCCAAGCAGCACCATGCTCTTGCTCAGACAAGATCTTTCTGTGCAGGTACAGCTATGATGACATCCTTGGTGCCTGCCCTGGTGTCAGCATCCCTGGGGCCCCGGTGAGTCAGCACTCAGTCCCCTCTGCCTGGAGCGCTGCCAGCCCCTGAGCAATGATTTCCAGCACATGCGGCCAGGTTGTGTGTCAGGAGGATTAATGACAGAGGCTTCTCAGGACTTTGAGATCTGGGTCTAATTTAAAACCAAAACAAAACTTAGAATTTTAGGAGCAGGGGAGTTGCTGTCCTGGGGCAAGCCTGGGATGCAGCTCGTCGCATATCCGATCTTGCAGAAACATGTGCCAGGACCTTCAGAGAAGGTACAAGCAAACACCTGGTACACAGGAAAAACCCAGCCTCCCAGGGGTGCTTTCTTCTTTGTCTTTTGCTATTAGTCATTAGCTTATGCTCCGAAGCACATGGCCTTATCTTCCCTCCAGGCATCTTCCTTTTATCTACCTTGACTCATGGAGCTACAGAATCTTCTATTAGCTGCGTAAATGTCAGATCTTCTTTAAAATCTTACAAAACTCTCTGCCTCGCTCTATCTTACGGCAGTGAGTACCACATATAAATCATGTGCTGGTGTAAAAATGAGTTTCTTATCAGTTTTTAGCTCTTTGGATTTCACCGTCTGTCCCAGCAGAGCTTTCACTGCTGCATGAGGGATGGACACTGGATGAAGAGTGAGCTGGATGCCAAGATGAACTCTGGTCTTCCCTGACTTTCTGGTAAAGGGCTTAAAGCTGGTAACTGGAAGAGTTTAACATCAAAACTCCTCTGCAAACAGTCTTCAGCAACTTTCCTGCTGGAAAGAGGGCCTGGCAGTGGAGCAGCTCTGCATGCCAGAGGGATGGGAAGTTCAGGCTGAAGATGTCTCCCAAGGCAAAGGCTTGGGGTTGTGCCAGGTTGTGGGAGGTGGAGGTTTGGGAAAGGGCTGCAGGGCTTAGCCAAGGACCAAAGGAAATGTGGAACAGGGGAACGTTTGTCTTGATTTAATTTGACACTTAAACTGAAAGAGTGTGATTTGTAGCTGTGCACATTTAAAAAGCTCCTCGAGATAGGGAAGTGGAGGCAATAGCAGGTTTGGATGCCAGATCAGATAAGACCCTGTGGGTAATGCCTTTACCTTACTCATTTTTATTCAGATTTGTCTCCACACTCCTTAAAAAACCCAATTGCTTGAAATTCTCCACTGCTGACTCTATTTCCAATATCTCCTTAACTGTGAGGCACCTGAACCCGATGTGACATTCACTGTTGTGTTGCCTTAGCCTGGGGCAGCTCTGCCTGGCCCTGCTTTCACGTGCCCAAAGACAGTTTGGTGTCCTGGTCTCTGCTGAACATCAAGCTCTGTGTTGTGATGTATTTGAGCAGCTTGGACTGGGAGACTTGATGGGACAGAGCCCCAGAGGTGATGGAAGGAGGTCCTGGAGGCCTTACTCCAGGAAGGAGTGTGCAAAATCCCAGTTACTGTTGTTTGACGGTCCATATGTATCCTGGTATAGGGGCTGCTCCTTGCAGAAGGTGGAGGGAACAGTGTTGGAAGGACCATTGAAGGTTTTGCTCACCAGGCCCCATTGCTTGTGCAGCAGAGACCAGAGCAGATGCCTCAGGGCTCTCTGATCTGCACGGGAGCTTTGCTGGGAAGCAGGCACAGCCTGGGCATGTGGAGGCACCACCAAGGAATGTGCCCACACCCTCCACAGGGCACATCATGGGCTGCTGGCATGGGAGCCCATGCTCTCATGGGAGAGAGGGAGTCATTCCAGCAGCCAGCTCCTGAGATGGGCCCTCTGCAGGTTGCTGGAGTAGCTGGTGGAGCACACAGAGTCATGTAAGTGCTGGCCAGGATGAATGTGTTTGGCACTGACCCTAATCCTTTCCTGCCAATACACTGATTGGAATTGAATTTCCAATATGAACCGTCGTGGGACTCTATCTGCAAGCTGGCGAGGAGAGCTATAGATTTTTATCAAGTGTTTCACAGCTATTTCTTTAATTTAAAAAAAATAATAGGAGTGACTGCTGAAAACACTTCAGCAGCCAAACAGTCGTGGTGGTGCTGGGCAGGGCAAGACGTGGCTGGATGTGAGCTGGGAAGGCAACGGGGGAGCAGCAGCTGCCAGAGCTACAGCCCAGCACCAAGCTCAGCCCCTGCTGGGTTTGTGGGAGGTTTCTCAGCCCCCCTGGGACGGAGGTGACACTCACTCCTGATGGTATTACAGCCACAAGGACCTTGTCCTCCCTGAAGCTTCAGCCCAGTGTTTCTCACCGGCCACAGACGAGCCCCTTGCTCCCTGCAGGATCCCTGCACCTGAGGGACATCCCATCTCCTTCCCCAGGGCATGGCTCACCCCAGCCAGGCAGGGGTCCCCCCCTTGGCTCCAAGGCTCTGCAGATTTCTGGCAGCCCTCACTGACCTTGGCCAGCTTTCACTGCTCATTTCCCACTCCATTACAGGGTGGCACCCAAAACAGGACACATTCACAGGGGTGACTCTGGCAGGGCTGGGGAGGGTGCTGGAGGCAAGATGTTCTTTTTGTATCTCCCAACAATACTCCTTTTTTAATCTTTTAATCTTTTTTTGTCGCAGTACAAGGCTCCTGCCTTGTGTTCAGCCTGCAATCCATTACATCCCCCAGCTCTTTCCTGCAGAGCAGCTGCCTTGCCAGCTTCTCCCTGTATTTATTTAGGCTTCCTCCCCTCTGCCCTGTATTTGTTCAGTTGAACCTTGCACTTGTCTTGGTGAACACCCTCCTGTTTTTCCTGGCTCTGTCTCTGATTTATGAAGATCGTTCTGAGCTCTAATCCTGCCTAGATGAGTTGCCTGAGCAATTCTGGCTCTGGCAGGAGGCACGAGTTCTCCAGCAGGTGACAAGAGGTGATTTTCATCCATGCACAGGTTAAGGACAATCAGTTCCTCTTTTTTTGACCCTTTCCACCCTCATATCTTTAACAAGACTGGTTCATATGTGGCAAATACCCAGGGAATGCTCTCGCTTGAGGATTTAAAAAAAAAAAAAAAAGATAGGCAGCATGCCCAGGGGAAGGCAAACATCCTAGAGATGCTGGGAAAGGGGCACAGCATGACACTGCCCTGGAAGAGCCTCCCCTTTGCCCCTGTTGTTATTGCTGCTCCCTTTTTTGTCCTGAGCCGTTTGCAAATATTTTCAGTCCTGCAGGTTGTTTCCATTAAGAGGGAAAAATCAATGAGGCAGCCAAGAGTCTGTGGCTGAGCCTGCTCTCTGCTAAAAATGGACCAAATGCCTCTTTCCTGAGTGCAGCGGGGTGGGTTTGCCTTTTCCCAGCTCTGACCCCATCGCTTCCCGAAAGCTGCTCCGTGTTCCAGCCTCCCTGCCTGGGAGCTGCTCCGGCTTCTCCTCCCTCAGCCTGAGCCCAGCCCCGAGCTCATCCTGGGCCGGGGCTCGGCAGCTCCTGCTAATGGGAAAAGCATTCCTGTCATTTCATCAGGTCGCTTAATAATTTGCCAGAAATGCCTATTGATTTCTTGCACGCTTCTGTGGAGACAGAGGTAAATAAGAGCCATTCGTCATTGCATTATGTATCGGTAATTAAAAATTACTAGGTAACTTGAACCAAAAATTGAATAATTTAAAGTAAAATTAAATAATTCTAGGTAATCAGTACTAAATGAGACCATTATTTTACTTATCAGTGACTAAAAATTAACAGGCATTTTTCCTCATTTGGATGCTCTCCTTCGCCCTCCGTGTCAGTAGAGCCTTTCTAATTTGTTTTAATTGTTAATTTTAATGAGTAGTGTTTTTCTGATAGCATTTTAGCGTGTTTTGTTGTTTTTAGAGAGGGTTTTTATTGCATTGCACAAAGCCTGAAGCACCTCAATGTGGGAGCAATTTGGAAGCTAAATTATTATTATTTATTTAAATCAAACCCTCCAGCCTCTTTAACCATTTGGCTGATTCTGTAATTGCAGTACCAGTGTGATGGAAATGCTCATGGGGCTGGCAAGGAAGTGTCTGGATACTCCTCTCAGCTCTGTGACCATGGCATATCCCCAGCTGCTGGTTCTGCTTCCTGGGAAGATTTTTTGGACCCAGAACCCTGCTGTTACTCCAGGTTTGCCCAGCACCTCCCGTCAGTGTCCCCAGCAGGGGTTTGAAGGCACCTGGAGTAGGACATGAGTAGAAACCTTCTGTTTCAGGGTCTCATGCCATCCATGGAATAAGGAAAATGAGCGGTAGGCAGCGAGACACCAATTTCAGCTCAGTTTTTATCTGGTTGTGGCAGCAGGGCAGGATGCAGCTGGTGCTGGATTGCTTTTGGAAGAGGTGATGCTTCTTTGATGTGAAGTCACTACAGTCCTTAGGTCAAGGGCATCTTTGATGCTCTTTGAAGGTCTCTCCTGTCCCATTCCTGCCGTGGCCAGTGGGGCTGTGTGGGTGCACCATGCCCCTGGGGCCCCTGAGACACTTCACGGCTCCAAGAGGCCACCAAGGCTCACCAGACTCTGTGTCTGGTCAAAAATCCCCAAATAGCTCGAGGTGAGCTGTTATTCCCAGGGTCCTCTGATCCTTCTCTGCACCCATCCAGCTTCTTTCTAAGGGACTCCCAGTCCCTGTGCTCTAAACTGGCAGGGCACAGCAGGGCGGGACTGGGGCAGCGCCGCCGCAATCCTCCTGCCCTGTGAATCCTGAGGCTGATTAGCCTGATCCCCCTTGAGCCTCCCTTCCCTGCAGGGAAGGCCTGGACCTCCATGGTCTCCCCATTGTGCCTGGCAAGGGTTTGTCACCTCCCCGCTCCGCGGCGCGATGCCTTTGTGCGCTCAGACGGAAGGATGCTGGCTCAGTTCCCCGCTGCTGGGTCGCGTTTGTGTCCCCTGTCTGTGACAATTTGCGACGCGCCATCGCCCCGGGGCACGGCAGGAGCTGCTGGGAGCGCACAGATGCCTTTCACACACGGGTCAAAGCCCGGGAAACCCTGCAGGTATTCGCTCAGCCTGCGCTGTCCTGGAGGTGCTGGTGAGGACGGGGTGTGAATGGCACAAGGTCGGGCTGGATCTCCTTGAGAGAGCCTGCTCATGGGGGCTGGGGGTCTGTGAGCATCCTGCCCTGGGCTGCTCTGCCCCTTAATGGCTGGTAAAGGGACAGAAATGTTGTCTCTTCTGTGGAGATGGAGGCTGTGAAACAGCCTTATAATGTTCCCTTAGTGGGAGCCAGCCCCAGGCTGTGATAACCCCTGCTTTGTGCTGACCAAACAAGACAGCAGATGAAATAAGCAAATCATTTGGTTTTGTTTTTTTGTTTTTTTTTTTTTTTGGTTTTTTTTTTTTCTTTTTCTGTTCTTTAATAAGATCTTCTCCTCTAACCTTCTCTGAAATCCTAGAAAATAGCGGGTTGAAAAGCTTCACCTGCTGCTGGTGTCAGGCCTGCCTCTTCTTGGGGTCATGGTGCTTCCTTGGGGTGAGCCTGGGAGATGGCAGGGGATGGGCTGGAAACACTGAGGATGGGAGCCTGGGGATGGCTGCTGCAGCTGAGGAGCACGGGAACCAGAGGAGGGGAAGGGTGGACTTATTCTTGCAAGCTCTGCCTCTCTCCCATGTGCCTGAGATTCCCTCCGAGCTTCCCAAATCCAAACAATCCACTGCAATCTCCACAGGGGCTGGTGGGGAGATACCTGGGCAAATCTGCTGCTGGGCTGTTGCAGGGCACACAGAGTCTCATGCTCACTTGCTCTCAACCCAGTGGCCCCAGTCCCTGACCCAGTGGCCAGCCTCTGCCCTCCGGTGAGGCACAGAAGTGCCAAATTCAGACCAAGCAGCCCCAGATCTCTGGGGTGCCTGGTGAAGGGATGTACCAGGGGTCTGGACAGGGCTTTTTGTCAAGGTCTGCCTGGAGAGTCTGCTCCCTGCCTTGTACCTCTCACACCCAGGAATACTTTTGTGGTACTTGGCATTCATCCCCCTACGCTTAATTTCATCCCATTTAGACCTAGTAAAAACTATTCCCTGCAAGCAATTTATTCAACAAATGTAGCTGGCACTTTCTGTTGCTGAGTTGTCCAGGAAGAGGCCACAATTTTTAATGATTTTTTTCCATTCAGTGAATGCTCTTTATGGCAGTATTTGAGCCCAGGGTTGTTCATGAATGGCAGTATAGTAAAAAAAAATATCCGGTGGCCTATCTGAGGTGCAGTTTGCTATTCACGCTGCGAGGCCGGGCACCTTATCACACCAAGTATTGTTTCTCTCCCCTGAATAGGAGCTCTCATCTCCCTCAACTACCTCCACTCCTACCCAGAACAAAATTAATTTCATCCTGCAACAAATCTGGCCGCTTGATTAAATGAATCTGTTGCCGGCCCTGAAAGATATCTCGGTGAGCAAAATTTCATTTCTGGTTGAACACCCACTGAGGAAGCCACAGATACAAGTGGATGGCTCCCAGAGGAGCTCTGGGCTGTATTTACAGTGCTAACCTGCTTCTGATCCCCCCACTCCTGTTTGTAATGCCCTGGGAGGCAGCTCCTGTGGTGTGGAAATACCCTGGGCACCAGTGGCTCCTCGTCAGGCTCTCCCAACCCCAATGCCTGCTCCTGGCTGATGCCTAGTCAAGCCTGGCAAATTGAGCTCTTTTAATTTTTCCATAGAAACCAATCCCTCAAGCCCTTTTTTTTTTTCCTGTGGTAGGGGAATATCACCCCCCACATTAATTTCTCTGCAATTTCTTGGTGTACTCTGAAGCCCTGAGTGTGTTGCTGAGCCTGGGGTTGGAGGTGTGATGCTGCTGGCACTGCATCCTCATCCTTACCCAGCTCTAAGCCTCTGTTACCCACAGACACTGACTACTCCTGTCGCCATCCCACTCTTTCTCTCTGCCTTGTTTCCAGGCACTGAAACCCTTTTTATTCTGCCTGATCAAGACAAACATAGGAGAGTACTCACGGCCGCTTGCCCAGGGAGGGGTTTGCCAAAATTGTCCTATTCTGGAGCATTTTTATAGTAACTGTGTGATGAGGAAAAGATGGTGAGGGCTCACCGTTCTAATTAGGATCGTTTCTGTCTTGCAAGAGGGATTGGCGGGTAGTATTTATGGATACGAGTAGGTTCAGAAAAATTCCTAGCACCATCTGTTTGAGAGAGAACAGGAAGAATTTCAATATGCTTTAGACCTTGAAGTGTAATGTTTGTATAACAGGCTCATAAAATCAATTTCTAATAGTTACAGGTACCCCCTCAGGAATTTAAATAGTCTGTTAACAAAGTTATTCCATCTGCCAAGCGAATATATTAAATATGCACGTTCCATGCTACATATATGGTTGCATGTGCCTTTCTCCTGCTTGACGTGCCCTTGGGTCCTGTGTGTCAGTTTTGCTCCTGGGTTACGCTCGGTTTTTCCTGATGGCAGCTCACTGTTTAGTCCCAACTCAGTGGGAGCTTGTTCACCTGCCTTTGGCCTGGTAATTCACTGTTATTGTCACCTTGTTCCCTGGGAGCTGAGTGTGGGGATTGTTCTGTCCTGGTCCCTTTCCCATCTCCTCCTTGGCTTCCCATGGATTGTCTCGGTGGAGAGAACTGGCCACAGGAGTTGGAGGGGACAGAGGGGTCTGAATTTGCCAACAGGAGACATGCATGGGGCATGATAATCCCTTCACACTCATTTTGCAGACATTTTTACACTGGTGTTGCAGCCTGGATAACGAGCCAGGTGGGTTTTGCTCTGCTCCTTGCTCCTCCGTGTCACCTCGCTTTTCCATTACCCTTTGGATCCATCAGTGCCCTGCTTGGTGCCAGAACTCCAACTGCCTTGTATGTTTGGGAACAGGCTGACAACTCGGGGCATATGCAGGCAAACTGCAAATATGTCATCCTGTTAACTAAACAGTTTGCGTTTAACGCTGCCCGTGGAGCTGAGCGACGCCTCGCCAGTTCTGCAAAGGTTGTGTTCTCAGTGTGATCCGGAGTGATTTATGGCGAGCGTTAGGCTGTGTGTCCAGAATATCGATGGAGGCGTTTGCTGCCTATTGTGTTTAATAGCTCTTGGGGTCCCTCTTTTTACCATTGTGTCATTTGCTGCCTGCCAGCCTGTGCAGGTCTGGGAGCGCGTCTCGGTCTGGGCGCAGTTATTGATTGCGGCGTGTTTGGAGCTGCCGCTGGCTGGGCGCTGGCACTGGGTGCCTCTCCCAAACAGCTGCAGCAGGCACAGCACTCGCTGGCCACTGTCCCCAAGTCCCCACCTGCTGCAGCATCACCTCAGGGAAGGTGCCCTGGAGGGAGGTGATCTGCCCTCCCCTCCCCACCCTGTATCAAGAGGAACCAAAGTGAAACTGCTCTTTGCTGGGGAGTGGAGCTGGAAAGCAAAATCTGCACGGTTTTAATGGATTTTCCCTCTCCACTCAGAAAGCAGATAAGGCACAGAAATCCCATGGGATTCACCAGCAGTCAGGCAGGAGGTGTCCTGGAGGGAAGAAGCAAAACCCCGCACGTCTGAGGCGTGCCGGGAGACTGGGATTTCCTTCTGATGATGATTTCTTTGTGCTAGGCCGTTTATTCTTCTTTTTTAATTTAAAAATCCACATTCCCACTTCCACATAGCTCGTTATCTCAGGGCGTGTGATGAGGTGTCCAGGGGTCTGTCCCAGCAGAGATGATGCAGAACACATTCGCGCGGGCTGTTGGATCTGACCCCCCCCTCCCTCGGGGAGCGGGTGGTTTTCATTTCAGCCTCTTCCATTAGAAGCTCTAAGGGGAGCTTCATCTATTAACTGAGAACTGCAGGCCTGTAAATTTTGGCAAGAAAAAGTCCTTGGAAGCAAATCATCTGTATTTTCTCAGGGCTGTTTGTCCTCCCTCTTTGCATGTACAGCCTTTGCCGGTCGGGAGGCAGGTACTGCCACTGACTCCTTCTCCACATGTGCAGATTGATGGTGCCTGCTCCTTCTTCCCTTTCTTTCCTTCCCAGTTTTGTTCCTTCCCTTCTGAGCTGTTTCTGCTTTGCTTCGGAGACTCCTTTATCTGCCAAGTCCTGATGTGTATCTGTTCATTTCCTAGGGCAAACACATTGATCTGTGATTTCTGTTATGATACTGCAGATTTCTGTTCCCTTTATTCTTTTTTTTTTTTTTTTAATACTTTATCCTGCCATCCGGGAGGTGGTTCCTGTGCTATAGGGAAGCTCAGTGTTTCTAGAAAAATGCGTTTCCCTGCCTCAGAGCTGTGCCTAATTGCATACAGAGCGAGCGTCCATCCCTCTTAGTTCCAGTGTAATTCTTTGCGGTGTGTTCCTTTGTGATTGTGTTATTCCAGCAATAACAGCCACTCTCCTTCCAGATATTTATTCTTTTCATGAACATCACCATACTGGCAAAGGGTTGGGCTTTTTTTTTTCCATCTTAATGCTCTACTTCATAGCTCAAATCAGGGATTTATGCTTCAGGGATCTCAGAGAAGACTTTCTGCTACCTCCTTCCAGGAGCACCATCTTCCTACACTGGGATTTGGAGTTCTTGGACATGTGTTACTGATGCTGGGGATGCTGCTCTCTGCTTTTAGATTTGCATTTACTGCTGTGTTTTGCTCTTTAATTTTGTTGTTCTCTTTCTGGCACAGAGATGAAGTGATGCAAATGAGGGCTGGAGTATTTGGTTTGCACAAAAACCAACCCTGGCTATTCCAAGTAGAGGCTGGCAGGGAGTGGGAGGGCAATGGGCATCATTTTTCCATGCAGCCACTGCAGCTCTGGGCATCCTGTGAGGGCTGTATTGGAGGGGCAACAGCCTGGGCAGAAGTGGGTGTTCCCAACACCTGGCACAGCAAGATTTGGAGAACAAAGTGCAGAAAAGGCAGGGATGCTTCTCAAAAATACCACTTACCTCTATCACACCTCTCCCTGTGCTGAGGATAACACATTAGTTTTTCATCCTGGAAGACCTTATTTCTTATTATGAGTTAGTTTTACAGCACCCTGATGTGTGCTCAGCACTTTACGGTGCAGGGAAAAAGATGAGGTCCATGTGACAGATTTACCCGGCGTTAAATCCTGACTGAGTTACAAAGGAAAGAAGCAGCATGTCTGTGCCCTGGCCTTCATCCTGTCCTGCTGCCACAGGGGCTTTGAGACCCTTCTACGATTTTTAGTGACATGAGGGAGGTTTTTCTGCCCCATGGCAGCCCTGCTGCCCACTGTGCTCTGCTTCTCGCCCAAGCCATCACTTTTGGCAGGTGGGAGTCCTGTGAAAGCTGCAGCAAGGAGGGCATATGGCACACAGCTCCCAAACAGGGACCAGGGAATGGTGCCGTGCCAGGACCATTTGACAGCCTGGCACAGTCCCCCTGAGCCACCTGTGAGTGGGGAAAAACGTTGGCATTCAGCAAGGGCTCATTCACTCAGGCTGGCACCTCAGCTGCAGGCTGTGCTGGAGCCAGTGGGACTCAGAGGCTGTGTCAGGGTGGGTTTGCAGCTGGGATCCATGCTGGAGGAGGAGGGTAGGCTGCCCCAGGGCCATGCCCTAGCTTGGGCAAACTCCCTCTGCCCTTCCAGAGGGTGCCTAGGTGTAGGACCACCTCAACCCTGTCATCTGGGCAGGAGAGGTGCAGACTGCCCCCCACAGTTCTGGGGATGCTCATGCTCCAGCAGGGTCAAAATGGGAGGCAATGGGCCCTCTGCTCCATCCCCGTGCCCAGGGGCTGCCTTTGCCCTCCCTGGCTACGTGGGAATGGCTCCTGGGGCTGGAGCATGCTGAATTTCACATTTCAAGTGGGGTTTCTGGCACCTGGCCAAGCAGCATTTCATGTTGTCAAATATTTTGGCAAACCACATCTCAGCTTCAGTCTGAAGCGTCTTTCGCTGGGGAAACGGCGTCGAGCCGAGCTGCCGGCACGATCCCGGCACGGAGGGGAGCACAGCGCTGCCAGACACATCCTGGGCAGGAGCTGCTGCTGCCCTGGTGCCCTGGCTGGGGGGCACTGGGACCACAGCTGGGCAGGGAGACTGGTGAGCAGTGGAAGGGCCAAGAAAAGGTGTTTCAAGGTGACTGTAAATGGTTTGTGAAATCAGGCTGAACGGGGAAAATCGTATTGACAAGAATAAGAAAACCCTGAAAAGTGATTTTTCAAGTCTTGATTTTGGCTTTTTGTTCTGAAATTGCCCTGCATTAAGAAGAGAATAAAAAAAAAGAAAAGAAAAAAAACAGCTCTAAGTAAACTAGAAATAAGGGGACTGTATTTTTTTTTACCAGCTCATTGGAAAAATGAAACATATTTGTTCTGGGTCAGACCAAAATGAGCAAAGCAATCAGTTATCCACAGAGCCACGCTGCAGGCTGCCTTTCCTTCTGCTCTCTCTCCTGGGCATCCTTGAAAGAATATCCAATACCTTTTTATGATGTTTGAAAGAAAATATCTCTGAGGAGAGGAAAAAAAAGCAAGGTGTGATCCCAAAAAGTCTGTTTTCACAGCTTGGCCAGACCCATCCTTCCCTCCCGCGGCCGCTGCTCCTTCCTCCTGCCTGTCACGTTGTGTGGTTAGAGCACACGTACTCACAGCCCCAGCACCATGATGGGTTTTGAAAGCCTGAGAAATCCTCCCAAAAGCCTGGTTTCCGGCCAAAAAAACCCGAGGTTATGCAAACATACACGGAGCTTGCAAACAGGCTGTGTGTGTTGGATGGAGAGCAGCTTTGCGAAGCAGGTGTGAGCTGATGCGGGAAGAGCTGCGCTGTCTGATGTCTGCGCTGAAATCCAGTGTCAGCCCACAGACTGAAACCAGGGCTCTGGAACTAAAGAAAAAACAACCAAGGAATAAAAATCCACCCTTGCAGCAGCATCCCAAGCGCAATCCCACTGGATTCCAGGCCCGTAGGCAGTGCCATCCGTGCAGGTTAGGGATGCAGGAAACACCACCAGCCCATCTGGGGGCAGGGGGTGACCCCTTCCCAGCCCAGCTCACCCACCTGCATCCCCCACCCTGCTGCCACTGCCCTGGTTGTGCCCCTAGAGCCCTGCACGACGTGCCTGTGTCAAGGTTTAAAGGTGAATGGCTCCTCAGCAAAGGCACACACCTGAAGTCTTGTGCACCAGCGAAACCTCCTAAAAACCCAGTTTCTGTCAGCTGCCAGGAAAGAGCTTGTTTGGGTTTAAAATGTGTTCAGAAGAGTCATTCTCTTATGAAAAACTGTGGCTGTCAAAGCACCACCGTGGAGTTGCATTTATTACATATTAATGATTCCATATCAGCTGTGCTTGCTTTACAGCACCCAAATATTGGAAATATTCAGTGTACGAGCATTCCCCAATGTGAATTGTCAGACATGCAAATCTTGGGAAGCCCAGCAAAGCCACTGTGTTACCCACAGGAAATGCTCTCTGTGCTGGTGAATGCCATCGTGGCATTCCTGGAGCTGTGCACTCATAACCATGTGAAAGGCAGGGAAGATGTGAGTCTGTCTTGCTCCATCCCGGAGCTGGGAGCTGCACCAACCTCCTGTTTGGATGCTTTTAACAAACATGGGATGAAGAGGCTCGTGCCACTGTGATAACGTGGAGGGAGGCACCTGGTGTGAAAAGCTTTCAGGGAGAGGGGACAGAGGTGTTTGCACTGTGGGATTATTCACGCCTGGTGTTGGAGGCAGAGCAGAGCAGAGACACGTTCTCTGCCATGGAGAGGGTCATTCAGAGTATGTAAGCCTTTTTCTCATTGCTCCCTGGAGGGCCTTGTTTGGGGATTGAACCCAGTATTTCTATTCTATTCTATTCTATTCTATTCTATTCTATTCTATTCTATTCATTTGCCAGAGTGACATCCTTCCCCTTCACCTCTCTCCTTCAGGGCAGGGAGGGATGCTGCTTGGGCTGGGTGAGTGCCAGGCAGAGCTGATCCTCCCGGGGCAGAAGCAGCAGAAATGGGAAGCTGTGCCTGGGGCCCTTCTGCTTGTGCCTTTCTCCAGTCTGATAAAGGAGACTGAAGCATCTCTTCTCACTCATTCCTTGGCCAAGATCAGGCATGAGGAATCATCCCTTGAGATGGCTTTCTGCAGCCTCCACTGCCCCCACCACCAGGCATCAGATTCTGAAGGACACAGCCCCGCTCTCTCCCAAGCTCTTTGCTCCCAGAAGGGGAACAGACGTCCCAGAGTAGTTCATCAGTAATGTGTATTTTCCTCACTCATCTCTCCACAAGATCTTTGAGGGTATGGACATGCTTCCCAGCCTCTCTACTCCTGTGTTCATTGGGGAAACTGAGGCACAGTGTGGCAGGAATGTGAGCACAGGAATCTCCTCCAGCAAAGGCAGGGCTGTAGCAGAGCTGGGACCAAACCCCAGGGAGTTCAGTGTTTCACCTTGTGCCTCTGCTGTAAATCCACCTTCTTGCACCACTCACTGTGCTCAGCATTAGCGTGATATTAGCTTGAAGGAGACATTGACACTCTGTTGGGGTTTTTGGTTTTCTTTAAAGCATGCCATGTGGCAGTTATTAAAAGAGCTGCCTACATTTTACAAATATTTCCAGTAAGAAATTTGCCAGTGTCTGGGACTGCAGAAGAGGGAGTGTGAGGATGACCAGCATGAGGCTGGCAGCCAGACTGTGCTCTTCATCCATCCGTCTGTCCCAAAATCTCCCTTCCCCCAGTGAATTGGTAACAGCACTGAGCCAAGGTGCCAAAGCCTCTCTGTGCCCTGCTTTCCCCCTCCAGCCTGGCACAGGGGACCAGTAGCCCCTTCCCTCGGTGTACATTCAATTTGGGGCATTTGCAGCATCCCCCATCCTCAGGGACAGCGGTGCCTAAATGAGCACTGCAAAGCTGCCAGGCTCCTGCCTGTGAGCTGCCTGTTCCCTGGGGACACGGGGAGCTGAGCCTTCCTGGGGGATGCCTGTGATCAGCAGCACTCCGATGGCTGCTGAGTCTGGGAACGGCTGGGGCTGGAGGGCTCCTTCCAGGGCACTGCCAGTGAGGAGCAGGAGGAGAAGCTATGCCTAGGGAAAGGGCTTGTTAAAAAGCTGAGGGGAATCATGGACAAACGGGGAGTTGTCTGCAGGAGATCTCCAGGTAACACTGAAGAGTAATGGCAGCTCTTGGTGCCACTGAGAGCTTTGATCCCCCTGGCCATAACTTACACACTCATGACTCAGTGTAAAGTGCCTCCTGCACCTGCCTGCCTCTATAACGGATAAACAAGAATAGTTTGTGGTTAAAATATTGCCCTCAGATGATAATCTGTGGGACATGGTTTATACAGAGCAGCTGCACTGGGAGCAGGGGTAACCTCTTTGTCCTTGCTGAAAAGTTTTTCACACGTGGTGCTGGATCTGGGCACAGGGAGAGGGATGCTGTGGATGTGGGGGGTTTGCAGTCTGTGTATGAGGCTCTGCACTCCCCAGAGCAGGTGAGGTGCTGGGAAGGGTCCTTTACCTTCAGTAAGAGTGGTTACTGTGCTTACAGATAGAAATGGTACCAGTGAAACCTCAGCAGTCCCACCCAGAAAAACACAACACCAAATCCATGCAACCCCACTTTCCCAGGACTGTTACCTCCCTCCAGGATGGCAGCTGCTTGGGGCTGGGTGACCAGGATAACACTGGAGCAGGATCTCAGCCTGGAGATCTCAGCAGGATCTCTTGAGGCTCAGAAGAGGTTTGGGGACAGACAAAAGTCTCCTGCAAGTGGGTGGCAGTGACGCAGGGCAGAGCATTGGTATTGCTGGTATGTTGAGCACCTTGTTTATTATACCTCAGACGTGTCGCAACAGTCCTGGGTTGTGTAATGATTTCCAGGAGATTTTCCTGCTTTCAGTTTTCGGAGCTCTCATTCCCAGGGCTTAGTTTCTGCCAGAGATGGGTTGTGGTAGAAAGAATGAGTTTGATTCTAACTCTGCTTAGGTGGGGTTTTGTGTTGAGATACCAAGTGTGTAATAGAGAGAGGGAGGAGACCTTTCTGAATTGTTTTTTCTTCCTTCTCAAGAGCTTACAGATATGGGGTGAAAGCTGGGTGCAACTTCCCATTGTGGTGATCTGATGCTACTCTGTTTCATGAAAATTTTAGGCCCTGACACCAGGAATTTCACTCACAGGGAATTAAACATTTCTTCCTAGCACAAATAAGAGGTCATATTTGACAAATGGCCTTGCCTTCCCGCTGCAGGAGGCTGAGGGTCCCATGATCCAGCCTGAGTATTTGTGGCACTTCTGGGGCACTCCTCTTGCCCCTGCCAAGTCCCAGCCCTCCTCAACCAGGTTCTGGCACATTCCTCCTTTTCCCTTGGCACATGTGCAGTTTTCCTCTCCATTCTCTCCCTGCCTGGGATTTGGAGAGTTTGTGCCATGAAATGGGAGTCACCTCGGCCTCTGCAAGGTGCAAGAGCAGAGAGAGCTCTGCTCTCCCAGCATTCACAGTTTGGGGCTTGGATAAATCCTCTGAGTTGTCAGTCAGCAAAGGCAAGCTCTTCATTCGGCACGGGTGATCCAGGAGTTTCAGAAGCTTAAAATATTGCACAACTTGGAAGAATTATCACTGGGAAAACTGCTGTAGCACCCCAGGGAAATTCAGAGCTCTGCCACAAATGCAGAGGAATTCAAGCCTCTCCTTGAAGCGGGTGCAAGAATTTCTCAATTTGGCCATCTTTGTTTTCCAGAATCTCATTTGGCACATTGGCTGAAGTCTTCCTGGCCTGGGTTATGCCCCCAGCTCCAGGGGCTTTTCTTATTTTTGAAAACTAAATGCTGGCACGGTTAAAAGGAATTGAGGGGAGATCTTAAAATGGAAAATGTTGGGCAAGGCTGAATAGTTTTGCAGCATGCAGCATGGTGAGGGGAATCTCCTTGGTGGGGAGGCTGGGTCCCTCGTGCTGCTGGCTGCTGTGCTCAGCTCCACTGAGCACGGATGGGCTCTGAGCGTGGGAGGATGCTCCTGTCCCCACTCCAAAGGAGCACAGCAAATACCAGGGTACAGCAACATCAAAATCTGCTTCTCACTGCATTTCTCTGCAGGGAGGTGCTGGGCAGAGGCTGAGCAGAACCTCTTCAGCTCCCTGCCATGTCCAAGCACCTTCCATATCTGGACTTGAGCCCTCAAAAGATGAGTTGCACCACGTTGTTAAGCCCACAGCAAGGTCCCCCTCTGCGCTTCCCTTGCAAAGAATGAAATAACCTGGAAGCTGTTGGCCTCTGGAAGCAATTTAGCATGGGACGTGGCTATTAATTTAAATAGATTACAGAAATTTGAACTAAGCTGCATATAAATCTTCTGACCAGTTCTTTGGGCTTTGGTCTCTGTTGTTTACACTTTTTTTTTCCTTTCTTTCTTTTTTTTTTTGAATTGTGTTTTATTGATTCCTGAAGCTGTGATGTTTCAGTCGGAGCTCACTGCTGGGATGGCAGGCGGCTTCTCTCTTTCACACATATTACCTTTCAGAGCTACTGTGAGTAGGACACAGATGTTGTTAGGTCTCAGGTAAAGCCATCAAAGGTGGACGTTCAATCAAGTTTGACATCATCTTCAACCTGAAGGCAAAGGGGTTGGTTTTGATTAGCAGCTCGCGGGGCTAAGCCTAACCCGTATCAGCGCTGCTGCTGCTACTTTACCTGAATGGCAAAACCACAGATGGTAATTATAACCATAAGTGCTTACAGATTTCCTAACAACAAAGATAATTTGTTTGCTCCATGCCTTGTTAGAAGGGGAATTTTGTTCTGGTGACTGGGTGGTTTGTGAATCAGTCGTTGCCCTTTCACCCCTGCGTCCCCAGCTCGGCTGTTCCCCCCAGCTGTGGCCATTAGATGTTGATCCAACCAGAAGGGTCCCGCCGAGTCTGGTCTCTGCCGTGGCCACAGAGACGCCAGCCCAGTGCCAAGGAGCAGTCCTGGCCTGGTGGGGAGTGGGATGCCCTGGGATGCTGGGCAGGGAAAGTCCTCCTTGCTAAAACCCTCCTTTCCTCATCCTATGCATGCTATAACTTCTAGGGCAATTGAGGTGAAAACTTTTTGTCAGGCTTCCCTGACAGGGCTGAGCAAAGCTCAGCTGCACCCCCCTGCCCACCGCACTGCCCTGCCGTGGGGAATAAGACAGCATGTGAACAGCCAGGCTTGCACCTCCGTTCTGGGAACCACTGCCAAAAACCACGGCTTCCCTCCCTTCTGAAGGTGACCCAGCACCTGAAATCTTGGGAGAGAAATCCTGGGGACAAATGTCCCTGGCAGCTGGAGGTCTCTCTCCACCCCGCGCTGGAGAGGGGTTACCTGTGAATTAAACCAGCTGGTGCCAGCGGCTCGCTGGCAGCCCTGGCCCGTGTCCACAGCCATTCCTTAGGGCAGGAAGCCGATGGGCTCGGCTTGGACCCCAGCTTGGAAGCAACTGAGGGCAGTGTCTCGCCTGGCAAGCAGGCAGGCAGATAACAGCTTTGATTTCTGGGTCTCTCTTTAATTATAATGGAAGGACGCGGCTCGTTAAGTGCCCGCTTTGCTTTCCAGCGATCCCTCCCGGCTGCCAAGAGCGCTGGGCTAACAAAAGCATTCCTGTCCCCGCCGGGGCTGGCCGCAGCAGCCCGTATGGCGAGCAGACGGAGGGGATTAATGCACACAAGAACAGTCTGCCCGGCTCCTGGTCCCTGCACACAACCCCAGACCTCTGAGCAGCCTCTCTGGGGGGAGAAACTGCCCTTGAAATGGGGACCTCCTCCAAAAAACAGCCTTACGCCTTGACACCAGCTCATCTCCGCCTCTCTGCCTGAGAGCAGCAGAATACCTGCAGGGTCTTGCCCCAGAGTGTTTCTTCTCTCCCACAGCTCGGATCAGATGATTTTTTTCATGCCAATCGTACCTGGAGTTGTTCAAGATGGTGATATTGATCTTGTTCATATTTGTTGCCTTAATGAGTCACAAATTCTGTCTGTGAGCAGAGGTGTTTCGGAGGTGCCGGCTGGCTGCTGCTAACCTGCCTTTCTGGAAGGGTAGGAATTTCAGCAGATTTGGAGAACTGGTGTTTTCTTAGATTCCTAGAGGAAGTTACACTAATTGCAACAACCCCCATGTGCCTGCAGCAAGCAGAAGCGATAGGATCTCCCCAAATGTCTGCTCCTGAAGCCTGTAACCATCCTAACAGCCCTTCTCCCACCCTGCAGCACCGAAGGACCTGCGGCAGGCGAGCTGCCAGACCCAAACACTTAGGGCTGCTTTGAGGCTGAATTGTTCCTGCTCTGGTTCATCTTTTGTCTGCTGGGCTGAGCAGAGGTGTCAGCTCTCCACACGGACAGGGGACTCAAGCTGCTGCCCACTGCCACTCTGATCTTGGCTGGGGCCAAGATTTCCTTATTTTGAAATTATTTTAATATTCAGACTACACAAATACCCTCAGCTGGGCATGGTGCATGGGATCACAGTGCAGTGCTAGTGTGGAATTAATATAAATGCTCTATGGGGTATGTCTAAACAATGGACCCATATTAATCAAGCTTAATGTTAATCAGCTTTCTCCTCCACTCAGATCTAGCAATGCCCCCCTCCAGACCCAGACATGGAGCTGCTTTGGGGATGCAGGCTCTTTCCGGAGCAGGACAGTGTGCTTCTCCCATCTCTCAGATGCTCCTCAATAGGCTTAATTTAAACATTAACTCCCAATTTGCCTCTGGGCTCAGGGCATGGAAAAAATTAGAGCAAAATGAGAATTTTTCAAGAAGCTCTGAGTGAGCAAAGCAGGGTTATAATAGAAATAGTTTTTGACCTTAATTATGGCTTCTAATGGAAATAGTTGTGCAACCTCAGCAGTGGGGTTTGGTATGTGCAGCAGATCTGAGCCGAGGATGGCGACGGGATGACAACAAGGGCTTGGCAGCCTTTGGCTTCTTTCTCACGGGAGGAGAGCTGGGCTGAGGCTGCTGAGGGAAATGTTCCTCACTTCCACCAGCCGCAGCTTTGGATCGCTCCGTCCAGAGCCAAGGCTTTGCCCCATTTCTGCCTCAGACAAGAACGCAGGCAGCCTCACGTCCCTCGTCAATGCCAGCAGAATGTACAGGCAGCACCAACCTAGCAGCTCCGGACAGAGGAGCGGGGACAGAGCTGTAATTCCTGCTGGGATCAGCACAGCAAGAGCACAGGGGCAGCTCAGCTTCTCCCGGGGCAGGGGGAACGCGCTGCCTGCCTGCCCCTCTCAGCTCCTCCAGGAAAGCGATTCTCAGCTACGAATGCCGATACAATGAACTCCAGCACTGTCCTGCAGGGATAAATGATGCCGGTGAGAGCAGAGATACTCGTTTGAAGGATCGGGATTGCAAAATAATGACACAGCATTTGCGAGGGGTGGGAGCGGGATGGGTTAATTACTAAAGAGGAAGCACATCACCTCTGCTGTAGGGTCAAACCTCCTGCTCTGGAAATCTGCTGTTATTAGCCCCGCTCTAACGGGTCACTTGGCACCGCCGGGGAGCAGCGACTGTGCAGCTAATGGGATTTAGAAACCTCTGCTCTGGGCCGTCAATGGATGCTGGCCCTTCAAGGGGGCAGGGATCGCCTGGTTCACCTCTTTTCCTGCCACAAAGACATCCGAGATCTCGGGGCAAAAGGCTTCCTTGTGGCTAGGGAAATTGGGGTGGGATGAGTGATTGATTAGCGTAGCTGCAGGGCTGGAGGACACCAGCCAAAACCACTGCCATCAACGGAGCAGACTGGGATATTGGGAGGTCCAGAGGGACTTGAAGAAGGTGTGACCTCCTCCTGTGCCTGCACCCTGCCAGGAACAGTCATGGAAAATGATGGTGACATCTTGCAAGGGACTGGTCTCCATCTCTGCAGTGGTGTGGGGAATGGCAGCCCCTCTTCCCCAGTGTGCTGAGCTTCCTGTCACACTGTCCCCTCGCCAGGCCTCAGCCAGCTTTAGGCTGTCCCCAGGGGGAGAAAAGTCACCTCCCAAAGATATCCATATGTCTCTTCTGGATATAAATGCAGGAAGTATGGGTTGATTCCCAGTCAGAAGGGAACGTGTGGTGCAGCAAGCCCCATCCAGGCTCCACGGTGTATCTTTGGGAACACCTCATGGTGTGATCTCACAAGTGTGATCATGAGGAGGGACTGGGGCTGCAGCAGCTCTGTTTCACCTCCCAGGCTCAGAGTCAGAGTCAGTGACCTCCTATATCCCAAAGGCAGCTCCTGTCTTAACAAGAGCAGAGGGATGATGCTCTGCTCCTGGGGAGGGAGCCAGGGCAAGGTCTCCCCACAAACAAAGGGCGCAGCAGCCATTGCCAAGGCACATGTCCTTGCATTTTCAGATCTCAGTTCTTGAAAACTCAGGAAAACCTGACCATTTTGGTCCTCCAAAGAGTGCCGGAAAACCCTGGCCTCAGTGTGGGGGTTGAGTTGTTTGGAAAATTCAGGCTTTGTGCTGAAGATGCAAACATGTTAGTTCCCCTCCATTGCCCATGTCTCTGTGTAGGCTGCAGAAATAAAGCAAGTGTTTAACATGCAGGCATTTAACCCTTTCAGGATTCTGGTTTATTCATAGCATTAACTAACATAAAGAATCGTCCAGTGAGTTTTGACAGCTACTGTTTTAAAGTTCTTATCATAGTTATTTTTTTCCTTTTATCACAGTTTTTATATTGTGTGGTGAAGATTCGTCTCTATCCTTGCCTAGTTTATCTATAATTCAGGACGTTTTTACACTTAGGTTATAATTGACTTTTCCATGCTGCAGCAACTCAAACAATAACTATTAATATTCAGCAGTCTATAGTGATAAAGATTTCCATTTGCTTTCTTTTACTTAACCGTGTGAATATACGACATCCTATCTCACACGGGTAATAGTGAATTCATTCATATTTACTCTCCATTTTCCTGTATAACAATATTGAAAGAGTGAGCACTGCGGGTTTGGGGACATCTGACTCCCGCTCTCAGCTGGCCAGCCCTGCTTCCACAGAAGGGAGCCAACACCTGCAGGTCCTGCTGAGGCTGTGACGCTGCCTGGCCATCACCCCTCAGGTCTTCCCAAGGCTGAGAAAAAGGTGGAGCAGAGTGCAAAGCACAGTACCTCAGCCTTCCTCCCCTCAGGAGCAGGACCCTGTCCTGATGAGGACTCTGCATCTGCACCTGAGAAGCAGTTGCCTTAAAAACCCAAAATGGTGTTAGAAGGCTGTGAGCTGAAAATGGGGAAAATGCCTCTGTACCCTGCCCCAGGTATCCCTGATGGTGTGGGGTGATGCCACGGACGGGTGGGTGTGCAGGGTGGGTTGATGGTGGAAGGAGATAGGAGCCGGGCTGGGAAGGCAGAACAGCACATTGTTTAAGGGGATCATGCTGCAACACAGAACCAGGAGTCCCCTGCCCTGGGCTTTACAGTGTGACCTTACACAGGGCGGGTGAGGGAGGCTGAGGACACACCAGGCTGATCTCCCATCCCTTTTTCTGCTGTAAAATGCACGCTGAACACCAGCACTGCAGCCAAGGCTCTCACGCACCACTGTCACCACCAGAGATGGCAGAGGTGTCCAGGCTCTGCCCTAGGGGCTTTATTCTGCTGCACAGCCTCCTCCTGTGCTGCAAAGACACCGTGTCTGGGTGCTGCTGGGACCAGTGCCAGGCTGGAGAAGCAGCCATGAGTGGAACCAGCAGGAAACCCCAAACACTCTCACCCTGATGCCGGGCAGCAGCAGACGAGCTGGCTCTCGGCAGAGAGGATGGAGTGGTGGGAGGGGGAGTTGCCCCTTGCTGCTGGGGCCTGGGGCTGGAGCATTTCCTTTCTGTTGCCCCTCGAAGGCTGCATGCCTTCCTCCCAGCCTTCGAGGGGCCCTGCGTGGCACCCCACCGCAGGGGCTGGCAGCAGCCCTCTGCCCAGGCTCTTGGCACACAGCTGGCAGTGCCAGCGTGGGAAGCACTGCCTGGGGAGATTCCCTCCCCTCCGTCCATCTCTCTAAGAGAGGAGCAGGGACCGGCTGCAAAGCCAGCAGCAGGCAAGGTATTAACTGCAGCTGTGTCGAGCTGTTGTGACTGAGCTCTTCCTTGTAATTATGAAAAATGTCCTGCACAGGGGAGAAGCGGCAGAGCTGCTCCCCCCTGCTTGGAGAGAATGACTTTCCCAGGCAGCTTTCCTTCAAAAAAGAGGGGCTCTTCATCCTCTCCGCCCCAGCCACCCACGGAGCGGGGCTGCTCCCACCGGTGCTGTTGGTGAGCTGTTCCTGCGCTTCACGGCTAGTTAAGGGCTAGTGGGGTTAAACGGATAGCCCATTAATCTCGGCCCGCCCAGGTCAGAGCCGAGGGACACACATGCAGCTGGTGATTTATGGGCAGCCTGGGCCCGTGCCCCTTCTCGGGGCTGCTGCCAGAGCTGCCCAGCACGGTGGGCACTTGCCAAGCCTGGCAGGAGGGACAGCGGGCTGGGAGTGCTGCTTCAGCCTGGCTCAGCCCTGGCAACAATTCACCTCGCAGAGATGCCTCAGGAGAAGCGCTCCCCACGACAAAGCTCACACCCCAGCCACCTCCACTGCCCTCCCTGCCTCAGTTTCCCCATCATTAGAAGAGTCACAGCCTCTCCAGCTTCGCAGGACCCAGTGCCCATCACACCCTGTGCAATGCCCAGCTCAGTGTGAAGGAGGGCTCTGTGTCACCTGAGCAGCTGTCCCCATGTGCAGCAGGTGGGATGGGGACAGGCAGCACTCCGGGGACACCGCAGCCACCGGGAGCTGGGGGCTGCCCCTGCGGCACGTGCGGAGATGGGATTCCCTCTTCTTTCATGTTCCTCTTGGCCTCTGATCAGAAGTGCACGCTATCTGCCTGCTATTAGCCTGCCTGCTGCTCTCTGCCCCGGGAGCAATCACAGGGTGAATGAATAAACACAACAGCATTTAGTGAGATCTGAAAGGAGATGTGATGATAATTTCTTCCCTGCAAATTGTAGGCGCTCGTGTTTTCAGCGTGCTGAAGGCAATTAGAGCGGAGCGGAGCTGGCAAGACGAGGGACAACGCTGGAGAAGCTGCGACTATGGAGCCGTAATAACAATTTAGATTCTATTTAGATACAAGTGGCTACAAGTCGCGTCTCAATATTGAATCAATTGACACAGACAAATGATTTAATCTGGAGGTTTTCGCCAGAGAGGAAGGGAGGGACGAGCCTTTTAGAGGCACCCAGATGGGATGGGCACCAGGGACAGATCCAGAGCTTCTGGCAGCATAGATGGGAGAGAGAAAGGGGTGATCCTGTGGGGAACAAATGCCCTTTCTCGCAGCTTTTGGCACTCTGGGCTGGCTTATGCTCGGCATCGATTGAGGAGGTATTTTTAGAGGCAGTCTGGTATTTGTTAACCTTCTTGTGCAGAGTGGAACTCACTTCTCAGAAGCATGTGTGCGCGCACGCGTGCGGGAGGCACGAGAGATCCCGCCAGAGATAAAACCTAAGTAGCCAGCCCCAGCCAAAGGCCGGGCGCAGCTGTATAAATATGAGGTGGCCCCCCTCACCCCCACCTCCTCACAGTCAGTGGGGCTGGTGACACTGGAGAATGCTTTGCTGTCATTAGTTAATTGAGCTGCCGATGTTAAGAAAAGGTTATGTATTTCTCCTGGTAGTTTTTCTTTGTAAAACTCTGACAGGGGTCTCTTGCAATAGCAGTGGTAATGTCCCAGCTGGGGAGTCCAAGCAAATCTTCCCTCTGGTGCAGATTTTTTTTCTTTTATTTCCCTTTTTTTTCATATTTTTCCTCTCGTACAGAGGTTGCTCTGCCGAGGAGCAGAGAACCCCAAGCCCCCTGTGTGCCTGCCTCCTGTAAGTGATACCCCTCACTGCTGCCCCATGCAGGGTCTCCCCGCCAGCCTGGAGACCACCGGCAGCGTGGGCCCTCCACCCCCTCACCTGCTTCAGGAAACCACCCAGGGACCCATTCACCATGTCTGTTGTCCCCTCACAGCTGGGCACAGAGTGCTGGAGGGGGAACGGGGATTGGATCCTGTCTCTGGTGCTGGAAGCACTGCAGAAGCATTGCAGTTTGCTTCTATGGAATCTGAGAGGCTTCACTAAATTGGACCCATGTGCACGGTGCTGTCAGAGGCATCCCCGAGCATCCATGGCTTGGCTGATGCCATGAAACCCATTTCACTGCAAGCATTTTTAATGTGCACCTCTTGAGACCATGTGCCAGGGAGCTGGGAGACAGTCTCCTTCCTCTGCCTTGGCTCCGAGTTGTTCTGCTGGGAAGTTTTCCCAGATGGAGATGGGTCTCACCTGGGATGGCTGGGACCAGTGAGGCAGGCTGCTCTGCAGGTTGGGTAATGGAGGGAAACAGGAATGCAGGGTCCTGGGAGCTGCAGTAGGCCGGGTTCTAGCAGCCTGTGTTTGCTGCTGCAGCCTCCAGCACTTGGCTCCGGGCAGAGCAGAGCCCCTTGTGCTGCAGGGGCGGGCGAGCTGTCTGTGGGTGCAAGGATGCGTTCGCTGGGACCACAGTGAAAGTGCATCTCACATTCGTGTTTCATGATCACTCGAACCTCCTGTGCCTGTGAAGCACCGCCCAGGAGTTCAGCTCTTGCCGGGGACAGCAGGACCGGCTTTTGTAATGATTCACCTTCCAGCTGCCGTCCCGCAGCAGCGCCCAGGCGTTCACATCCACATGAAACAGAGGGCTGTCATTATCCGCCCCCGGAGCAGCGAGGCAGAGGAGCAGGCTGGGCGAGCTCCTGGCTGGGATGGCTTCCCCCACGGTGAGAGCAGCTCCAGCCATGAAGCGCAGCGTGGCCCCGGGGCCGGCTGCCATGGCCATCCCCACCCCTCGCAGCAGGAGCATCCACCCCCGTCCCACCAGGACCCACCGCTCCTCACGGAGGGGATGTGTCCTCCCACTGGGACCAAGAGGGGAATGACAGGGCATGGCAAGGCAGGGTGGGAACCCTGAGCAAGCAGGATTTCACCTGCACTTCTCCCATGGGGACCTTATACCACTGCAGCACATCTTACTTCCCACTACAGCTTTTGCTCAAAGAGCTGCCTTCCACCTCCTTCAGTTCCACTGACTCTGCCTAAGCCTCGCTGCTTTTATTCCCCAACACCTCTCTGTTCAGTATTCTCAGTTCCTGAACCAGGTGATCAGGCAATGGATCTGCCAGTGAGACAGACCTGCGCCTGCCTAACAGCTGGCAGTGCCCACGCATGGCAAGCTCAGCTCAACCAGCACAACCTGCCCCTGTCCTTGCAGCCACCGTGGCCAAGCATCAGAGCCTGCTGCCACAAAGTCTTGCCATAAACCCAGTACTGAGGTGGAGGGAAACCCATAAGAAGTGTCCAGGGGTGATGCACTGCTGTGCTCCTGCACACTGCCCTGGCACTGGGTCTCCACGGGATGAAATGTGACCCAGGTTGCCATCGGGTCAGCCCTGCCGGGGTCAGAGCCGGCCCAGCGGTGGCTGTGTCCGTGGAGAGGGTCACTGACCCCAGCTTCCCACTACTGCCTGTGGTGAAGAGGTCACCACGGCCCCCCCCCACCAGCACAGTGGTCGCTGGCTGATCTTTAATTAATCCCAGGCAAAATTAATCAGTTGACATCCGACAGCTGAAGAGCGGATGGCAACTGCTCTGGGGCTGAGCCTCCTCTGAGCAGCAGCACTGGACCCGTCTGAGCGTCTCTGGCCCCAGTTCTGGGGGATACAATCAAGATTTCCTGGAATTGTGTCTGACAGTCTTCATTCCCAATAGAAAGATCCTTTCCCACTGCTGCAAAGCAAATCAGTCCTGGGACCACAGCAGCAGCTATTTCAGTGACAGCACTGCATTCCCCTCATCATAGGGATGACCATGCCTTCCCATTTCCCACTACCTCACTCCCTCCTCCTGGCCCAAGTCTTTAATCCTTCCCCCACAGGCTCTGCCAGTTTGGATTTCTAATCACGGTCAGTGAATGCTGGAATTAATGATCTGATCCAATCGACATCCAGGAATCCGTAACGAGACTCTGCTTTAGATTAATCAGTCATTAGGCCAAAATGCCAACACAGTGCCTGAAAACTATTTGTCTTTCCTGCCGCACTTTCTTTTTATTTCTCTCATTTTAAATTACTCCAAGGGGCTCAGCTCTTCCCCTTTTCCTTCTCAGGAGAGGGAGCAGCTTCCCTGTTGCAAGTGCCAGCCCCAGGTCCTGACCCTCTCCTGTCCCTTACACACAGTCTTGGGTGCTCTGGCTCTGCTTCCCTGCAGACTGGCTAATTTGGCACATAAAAAGAGGAAAGTCAATCCTGATCTTAAATGCAACGACCAGGGGTTGTTTCGGAAGCAGGCACACACCAAGAGCTGCCAGAGGGTGCCAAGGCTCCTGCTCCAGCCCTGAGCCGTGCTCTGGCAGTCTCCGAGTGTGGGGGATGCTGCACAGCCTGGGAACTGCGGGGTTCCCACCCGCAGAGAGGATGGCAGTGCTGCTGGGCTGGGATGTGGGGCACACATGGTGGGTGCTGCTTTGGAGGCAAGAGGGAAAGCAGCAGGGGTCCCATTTTGGTGACCTCATTCCAGCAAAGGATATTGGAAAACAGTAACAAGATCAGAAACAGGCTGAGATAGGTGGCAGGGCTGAGCCCCAAGACCTGCTTACCGTGAGAAATTTAAGGATCCCAATCAGTTGATCAAAGGAGAGGAGACCTGAGCTGCACCAGGGGAAGATATCTGATAGCAGAGGCTTCTCCAGCTTAGCAGGTAAAGCAGGATGCCACAGTTGGAGGTTTCAAAGGAGGGGAAAAAATTGAATTCAGGCACAAATATTTTTTTGGGAGAGGAATTATCTGCTGCAGCAAGGGAATGCTGCAGGTCCTTCAGGTACAGGGTCCTTAAATCTGTGGGTGTCACTCAAATGCTGAGGTCTAATTTCCTCCACACACTAAAGGAACTGATGGGGTGTTTCCTTTGCCACGTGCAGAGCAGTGCTAATGCCTGTGGCCTCTGCTGGCTCTGAGACATGAATAAAACAAAAGCAGTTCCCAGTTCCTTCATGCTCACCTCTTTGGAGATGGAGGGGGCAGGAAGAGGCTTTGCAGTGCATTCTGTGGCTCATTGTATCCTCATCCCAGCACCCTCCTGCCAGAGAGCTGGGTAAATCTGATAAGTACCAGGTTAGGCTTTATTCCACGTGAGTAACTTCTGAAACATGACATTTTTAGCCAGACCTGCACCTTTCCCTGGGGAGCTGCAAATGAACCTCAATTAGCCTACAGGGAATAGGTGCTGATCTGTCAAATGTTACCAGGAGTGCTGTGGTGGGCTGGGAGGGTGCAGGGGGCCCGCCAGGGAGAAAGCCTGGCTGTGCCCAGCATCCTGGGAGAGCAGCAGGACAGCAGAGGGAATGCACAGCCTGTTCTGGGCCCTGTCACCAGCTTAATTGCCTGATGCTGAGCATGGCTTAGCGCTGCTTCTCCTCAGCTGCTTTAAAAAGCAGGGTTTGCTGCTCTGCAGAACCTAAGCATTCTTCAGCAGCGGGGCCGCAGGCAGGGATGCGGGTGGGCACTCTCTCCCCAGGAGCCCTGGTGCTTCCCAGGGTGTTCTGTGTTCAGCACCAGGGTGAGAGGGTGAGGCACTGCCAGGACAGAGCCTTTGCCCCGGACCTGGCAGCTGAAGGTGACGGAGATACCCTCGAGGGCAGCACTGTGCAGCACGGCCATGGACCCCCTCCGGAGGCAGCAGACATCCTGTGACCATCCACAATGGTGTGGGGAGGAGAGAAGGGGATGTAACAGGCACAAACAGCACCCCTCCAAAAGGCCCGTCTCCCACTCCATACTTATTGCATGGAATACCCCCTCCCATCACCCTGGGAGCCAGGCAGGCTGCAGAGAGGTGACCTCCAGAGCTGCCCTGCACCCCTCAGTCAGCAAAGCCCCCCTTTGCAGCACCAGCCCTGGCTCCCAGCCTGTATTTCCAGCCTCAGCAGTGAAGGCTGGGAGCAGGGGATGCCCCACGGCGTTGGTCACCCTGGGGGCCAGCCCCTTCCCTCTGGCTGCTCCAAGGGGGATGAGGGAACGAAAGGTGCCTGGAGCTTATTCAGTCTTCTCACTGGAGGAGGGGGGTTTATTGGAAAACACCTGGAATCTATTAGGCCTGGAATATGGAGTCAAGGTTTTGCCGCCTGCAGGCAGCCCAAGTATAAATAGCGGCAAAGGGTTTGTTTTGACTACTTTAAATTGTGCAGGTTTCGTGCCCTGAGAATTGGGAGTTTGAAGCTGCTCCTAACGTAATAATCCACCCGCTTCCCCCTCCTACCCCAGTGGCCAGGAATCTGCACCTTGTTCTCTTCTCCTTCTCATTCCTCTCTTTGTTTGACTATTTTCCCTATTTCCCATCTGTTTATCACAAACCTCCCTCTTCCTGGAGCCTTCGTGAGTCTCCAAGGAGGGGAGAGTTGGAAATGTTGTTGCACGCAGGGAAGTGGAGGGGAAAGTTTGGAGATTTACAATGAAAACCAGAGATGGGGGGGAGAAAAGAGGAAACAAAACCAAGTACCAAAACACTGGGATAGACCCTCTGTGTGGCCGGGTGACCCACCAGTGATGGGGGACAGATTTCCCCTCGGGTGATGACATGAGCATTGCCACTGCATCCTGGCTGGGAACAGAGCAGGAAGGCTTGGTGAGGTGCCCCACCACAGCCAACATCCTCTCCCATTCCCAGGGCTGCAGCAGCCTTGTTCCTGCTAATGCCATAGTAATAGAGTGGTATGAGGCTCCTAATGGAAATGCTACATCACTGCCAGCACGGAGTCCTCTGTCCCAGTGCTAATGATTATTGCTACTGTCTCGTGCTGATGCCACCACGCTGATGTGTCTGCCAGTTCCAGGCAGAGACTGATGCAGCCTCCACTCAAAGAAGTTGCTGTTCCAAATTAGACCATATATCTGTGAGGAAAAGGAGGAAGGGAGCTCTGAGGGCTGCAGACTCACGGAGGAGAGGACGGCTGTCATCACTACCGCATGGAGCAAAGGGAAAACTTGGCCACTGAGGTTCCCCAGACTGTTCCAGCCTTCTCCTGGCACAATGTCCCCTCAGCAACACCATGCTCCCTGCCCAAAGTCAGCCCTCACATCCTGCTCTTGGAGTGGTGCCTGGCTGAATTGCTCTCAAAATGTTTTGGCATCACCTAGTACAAACAGAGCAGCACAAGAGACAGCGCAGCAGGGCACTGCCACAGCGTCACCCATCCAGTGTGACAGCCACGTGAGTGGAGCCTCTCCTGAGCACACCATGGTGGGATTTAGGAGACCCTGGTGCTGCACCACGGCCCCTGACCTCCGAGGAGCAGCGCCCTGAGGGCTGGGGGCTGCCGCACACCACGGGTGGCAGCTCTTCCCCTGGCTTCAGAGCCATCTGTGCTGTAGACCTGAAAGTCAAACCCTGCTGACAAGCCATCTGGGGTGTCCAAACGACTGCACATGGTGCAATTTATTTTCCTACTTTTCCTTTTAATCATTGGTTTATTTCATTCATCTGGTGAGAAAACAGCCTTGAAAACCAAGGGTTTATGTCCAGGAAAGAGCTTACAGTGGCCAGGGTGACTGGGTGCACCGTGAGCACAGGTGTTGGCTTCTCAGCACCTCGTCACATGTGGCCAATGGCTGAAGTCACGCCTGAGGGCTTCGGGGTCCAGGAGCCCCAGCTGGGAGCCCAGTGTGGGGACTGGGGTCAGGCTGCCTGCAGACAATAACAAAATGCTAATCCACAGGAATAACAGGGGCCACAAACCACCCAGAAGCATCGTGGTGCTGTGCACGCCTAGGCAAGGAGACAGGGAGCACCACCAGATCAATCAGTTGCTGTGGAGATGGAAACTGGGGACTGTCACTGCAAAACACCCTGCCATGAGGCTCAGGCTCGCTGGGGGATTTTCCCAGGTTTGGTTTACCCCTTGTACACATTTCTGCTCTTCATGCTCTTTGTCCTAATCTCATTTAAGAAACAGATTTGGAAGAATGAGGTTGGATGTGAGCTGGGAGCTGGAAGATGCTCTCACGTCCCTGTGAGCATCCGTGCCTGTCACTGGGGACACGACTGTGCCCCGGGCACAGCATGTCCTGCTGCTGGGGGTTTCCCAGCTGGTGTTTGCCTGCAGCCATCCCCATGGATTGACCTTGAGCTATCGGCACAGGGCTTCAGTGGTAGGCAAGGCTCGACAGCATCCTTCCCTGAGGCACTGTGATCAAGGACACGCTGTATCTTTGTACCGGGAATGCCCACAGAGCCCAGGCAAACTCAAGCTATCCCTTCCACACTGCCAGGACTCTGGCTTCACTACACAGCCTCCCAAGCTGGCAGTGCTCCCAGCATGCCAGACCCTCATGGCATGTCCCGATGGTTGCAGTGTGGGACAGCACCTTCCCTGACCCCTTTGTGCTGCCAGCATCCCTCCACCCGTGTGCATCCCAGGGTGCCCTGGAGCCGCGGAGCTTCCTGCACGGACAATTCTGGAGCAGTCTCTACCACTCACACCCTGGCTGAGCATCATGAGGCAGCCCCGCTGTGACCGGGCCATCGTGGGGAGGGGGACATTGCAGCCTGGGGTCCTGCACCCACCGTGACTGCGCACATGCTCAATCTTGTCTCCTTTCCCGTGGAATTAGCGTGACACAATTAAAGCATCTCGTTAGACGGCATTATTTACTCCAAAGGAAGCGTGGGGCCGGCCGCGGGGAGCTGGCAGCTCGGCGTTTCGCACATCATTATGTTCCCCTCACAGCTTTGAAGTCGGAGAGCCGAGGCAGCTCTGATTCCCCCGGCGGAGTCCCGCGCTCCCGGGCGGAGGCGGTGGCAGGAGGGCCCCGGGGAAGTCGTGTGGCACCCGCCAGCTTCTTCTTGTCCTGGGTGCTCATCCTGCGAGCGCCTCCCGAAGCCATCAGCGCATGGCTTGGCACCCCAGCGGCCTCTGACCGCCCCCAGGGCTGCAGGAATGCAGACATCGCCGCCGCTGCTCAAATGCGTCCCTTTCCCAGGCACCTGGATACCCCCCGTGGCACGCCACCAGCTTGTGCAGAAGGTAAACAAGCCTCCAAAAGCCCTGATGGCTCCCTGTGCTCCGTCCCTGGGAGCACTGGTGGGCTCTCCCCGCAGTGGCGGGCTGGGATGGGCGCACAGGGAGACCAGGGCTCCTTTGATGCCGCGGGTTTATTTACAAATGACGTGCGATATCCTGTTCCTCTTGGCGCAGTGGGAATTGAGCAGCGAGGCTGTGGGTTTGCTCAGCCTGCCAGGCCTCCCCAGGCAGCACTGAACCCAAATGCTCCTTCACCTTTCCTTCTTCTCAGGACTTATTCCACCCCTTTTTCGATCTTCATCTGCCTTTGCTGCTTCTCCTTTTCTTTTTTCAGTGTGACTTACTGCTCTGTGCTGGCAGCGTGAATCCTTTTATCCCTCCGTGCCCATGCAGCGGGGCTGGAGGAAGCTGCCTGGGCAGATGGGTCATCTCCAAGGTTAAGCAGCATCTCGGCGTCGCTCCCAGGCACCACTTGCCTCCATCCTCGCTCTAAGGTTGGAGGATCTGCCAGCGCGGCTGGCTCTGTCCCGGCTGCAGGGAGTTCACCAATCTTTTCTTTTAATAGGACTAGGGGAAAAAAACAAACCAAACCGAAACAAAATGTTATTTTCACACCTCTTTAACCAGCCGGCTCATCCTTTCTGCTAGGCACTGGCTGCGGGTTGCCTTCCCCGCGGCATTCCTGCCTGGCGTGGGTCCCAGCCGAGGCTCCCGTGCGCCCGCGGTGTCCGGCGGAGCTGCGAGCGGCGGGCTCGGAGAGAGGAGGCAGCAGCACACCGCGGGAGCAGAGCACAGCAGGGCGGGCATCCCTGTCCTGGGGTGCCCCCAGGGACCCAGCCCTCCACGGGGACCCTCAGCAGGTTCCTTGGAGCGGCTCCAGCGCCGGCGGACCCTTGTGGGTTTCCACCAGCCACCGCGCCTGAGCCGCCGCTGCCAAATGTTTGGGGGAGAGGAGCCAAGTCAGGCAGTCGGGAGATAAATCTGAGCTCTCTGGCTGCACTGGGACTTTGCTCAGGATTAATTGGAGGCAGCGGTTCTCCTCCTGCTCCTCTCCCCCCCACAGGGCCGGGGCAGCCGAGCTGGCAGCCCGGGCTGGCCCAGCTCCTCGCGGGAAGCTGCTGACATGTTTTCAGCATGAGGAAGGTGCGTGTGTGCTTGAGCTCAGGCGGAATCGCTTGGGGAGGTGGGAGGAGGCGAGGGATGTGCTAAACTATGAATGAGAGCAGATCGGAGACGTTCCCTGCAGCCCTGACAGACTCTCTCTCTCTGAAATATTTAGAGGTGCTTGCAAGATGTTGTTAGATCTGGCTGCTCAAGAGATTGTGTTTTTTTTTCCTGAACAAAAGCCTGGCGTCCACCTGAAGTTAAAGCTAATCTAAACAATAGGGAAAAATAAACACCAGGATGTAAAAGATGGACAACAGCCCCAGCTATAAAAAAGCTGGAGTGGAGAAGGAGAGTGGGAATTGCCAGCGGCTGGTTTATTAGCCACACCGCACCAAAAACATCTGACGCATGATGCAAGATGCAAAACACAGCCTTAGTGCAGCAGGGTAAGGCATGGGGAGATGTCAATCCTTGTCATCCCAGAGCGCTGCAGCCCCACTCCTCGCAGCCTGAATTAATCAGTCTGCCAGGAGCAACCTTGCTTTGACCTCTGGCCTCCCCTCTGCCCTCCCCAGCGGCCGAGAATTTGGGAGTTAAATACAATTTAAGCACTACCTCTTCCCAAATGCAAAGCCTGGGCTGGCTGCAACCATCCTGAGCCTGTGGCAACGCCCCCCTGCAAATGCTGACCGAGGGCTTCAGCGCCGAGGGTGCCAGCACGGATCCAGCAGCAGCCGCAGCCCGCGGCCGCCCAGCATCCTCCTCCGGCATGTTATGGCGAGGATGTAATTTCTAAAATAACACGTTACTCTTGCTTAATTATCCCACTTTATAGAAGTTACTTCCGGCGCCAAGCTCGAGTTATGAGATGCATTTCTGAGCCATTGTCTGGGTGCCAGGAAAGAAGAAAAAGAGAGAGTCAGAGTTATGATTGTTATTGGAGTGTTTTATTTTGGTTTTTAGATGTCTGGATTTCTGTTATAAAATGTATGAACTGCAAAGGAACTGAAATCTTTATGCTCACAATATTAGTTTCTCATTTCTAGGCTGAAATGCTTATGGCTCTTCTTTATTCTCTTGGAAATATTCTGTGTGTTTATTTCCCCAATATGTTTATGTAACTTCCTCTGGAAACAATTTTTAGTTAACTAACAATTTTGTCCAGAAATTCCTTAGTTTGGTTTCTTTATTAACAAACCTGGCATTTCCATTTAAGACCATAGGTGCGCCTCTGCTAAGTTCCCCTGGTTTCCACCAGCTCAAACAGATTGCTTGAAGGGTTTTGGCTCTCCTCTGAGCAGACCCAGCTCAGGTACTGCTTCAAAGGTGCTGAAGCAGCCACAGGAGGTGCAAGTCCTCAGTGGTCCTGTGTGCCTGGAGTTAGCACAGCCACGGGGGCAGCAGGCAGGAGGAGCGGGTGCCACTCCATGGCGATGATTTTGGCAGCACCAAAACCTGCTCAGAAGAAACCTGGGGGTCAGGATGCTGGGGACAGAGCCGGCAGGCTGAGGTCTCTCCCGTGTTCATCTCTGTGGATGCAGCATGAGGCAGAGCGGGGAAGGGGTGCCTGGAGAATGCAGCTTGCCCCAGGTCCTCCTCCCGAATGGCATCACTGAGTCAGCCGGGCTCTCTCCACCTCCTTCTACTTTTCACGTCCCTGTAAATGTCTAACACCTTTTCACTGCAATGTCATTTGAAGATTTAATTAAGGTGCTGTTTGTTCCCTCTCCCAGATAATTAATTGAAGGTGTTAGATAAAACAAGGCCTAACACCAATCCTTGCTGGGTCTGAACAGCACCTTCCAGCTCAAGATATTATTGTTCCCTTTTGTTTCAGATCCTTCTGCTTGTTCTCAGCCCTGTGAAAAGGCTTATATCCAAACCAATTTGAATTAATTTTTCAAGCAAGATACCACAAGACTGAGATACTATTAAAGGCTTTGCTAGAAATCAGGGTTCATTAGAACACACCCGGCTGCCGTTCCCTCCCCTGCGCATTCTGCCCTTCAATAAAAAGACAAAAGACAAAGAGAGTTTTACCTGCCAGGGCTTTGGTGTTTAAGCCAAAGGACGTGCGTGGCTGTAGGGAAACTGATCCCTCACATGCCACAGCAATGAGAAAGCTTTTGGTGGTGACCTTGTTTGTCCTCAGCAGTGCTGAGCCTGGCACAGCCCAGGGCTGGTCCTGGCAGTGCGGGCTCCTTGCAGCGATGTCCGGAGATGGGATGCCAACATTGCCTTGGGCAGCAAAACACCAACCTCTGTGTGTGCTGCCCCATTCCCATCACCCATGGCTTCAGCCAAGGCTGGGACCCAAATTTTGACACTTTTCAACTTCATTGAGCAAACTGCAGAGGCTCCTCCAAGGTGACACAGGCATCACATGTAATCACCAGCAGTCCCCTGGTCCCTCTGTATATCTCCTCTCCTTTCACCAGCTTGTTCCAGAGATCAGGGACAGCCAAACCTGACCAGTTTCACCAGCAATGCTGGGCTCTGGGAACATCTGTGATGGCAGGCAGTGCTCTGTGCATGGCTGAGGGATTTCTCCTTGGAGATGTGAGGAGAGTCCAGTGCAGCCACCCCACCGAGCACCTCCGTCAGCTCAGCACTGTTCCCTTTTTCTTCAAGTCAGTGTCTCTCTCCCACACTGGAAAGGACCCTTAAAAATGATCAAAGGAACCAGAAAGCTTTTGCAATTTATCCTTTAAATGGAATTTTATAAAGCAAGAAGAATCCCACACTTATTATTTAAAAAGAGGGCCGTATCAGCAATGGGGATTTTGTAATGAGTTGATTTGAGCATGTTCTTGCTGACCGCCTGGGTGCCTTTACCCTCATCTCAGTGTGAGATTTTTAGTGCAATTAGTAGGAAGTGTTCAACAGAAAATGTACTTGCAGCATAGAGCCCCTGGTTTGCTGCACCACCTGCACCTTGCAGCCCACACGGGAAAAGGGATGATGTCTGAAGGGGCTCAGTCCCTATTTCTTGCCTCTCTCCACCAAGATGAGGTTCACAGCATCGACACAGTGCTAGGGTGTGCTGATCCAGCACTTGCAAAGAGTGGCAGCATTCAGGGCAGAGTGGGGCTGGAGAGGGTGCCTGGTCTGTCCTGATAACCAGGAGGGAGCAGCTTGGAAGACCCATGTCTGAGGTCGCTTTTAATTCAAACACTTGGCACAGCTGACAGCAAAATGACAAAAATCCCTATTTTCGGTGCTGGTATATTCCAGCCATGCCCACAACTTGCCTCTGCTGTCAGAGAAAATGCACAGCACCCTTCCCAGCTCTCCAAACCACTGCCAGGAGGCCCGGGGTATTCTCCCATCCCAGCTTATGTCACTCACACATTGCATTTAAATGGAACCTTTTCTGTCTCCTTAACAAGAATGGCACGGCTTTGCTTATTGCCTATTAACTTGAGAGGTGAACACATCGCTGGTGGAATCAGAAACATTTACCATGAAAAAGAAAAGCTGAAATCCCATTTTCTTGCCGCAGCTCAGTGGGAAACAGCCTGTCAGGGCCAGGCAGGGCTGTGAGTAGCTGTGCTCCTTAGGTGCCTCCTCCACAGACAGCGCTTCCCAGCCATACTGGAGGCTCCCACTGGAGGCTCCCCAGGAAGGACAAGCACTTCAGAGTGCCAGAGCTGAGGGACAAAGGGATAAACTGCTCCACATCTTCCCAGGTTCCACTCCCAGTGTTCCCTTCCATCCGCTGGTACCCCCACCCATGAATCCCCCCTCTTCTGAGGACAGTGGCACCACACAGTCAAAGCCAGAGAAGGTCACACAACTGTCCAGGGACAATGACACAGGAGACCTCTGTTCCCTTCCCTCTTCTCCAGTCACAGCCTGTTCGTTCTGGGGATTTGGGTTTCCATTAGTGCCTGTTTGGTGGCCTTTCTCCTTTACACTGGCATTTCCACGGCTGCTTAACTTCAGTGCATTTCATTAGCGCAGAGGTTTCTGTCGATATTAGAAAGTCACTGTAATCATCAGGGGGATTTGCATGGCTGTTAGCCCAGGAGCTTCACTGTTTGCAAGTATTTTCAGCAGCATTTTTGCAGAAAAAGGTGCCTTTGACATGCACCCTGTTGGCAGAGAATCCATTCCCCCGTGTCCCACTCTGCACTACTGTGCTGCACTCCTCTCACCCGGCCGTGGTGAAGATGCCAACCCCAACCAGGAGTTGCACATGCTCACCAGGATGCCCATTCATGTTGGGACACCCTTGCCCCCTAAATTCTTCTGGGATGCCCAGCAGGATGCCCATACCCATAGGGGTATCATGCCCGTTGGGATGCCAATGCCCACCAGTGCACCTGTACACACCATGGCAGTGACATCCCCATCACCAGGCACTTGGTGATGCACACAGCCAGGTCATCCTCCCTCTGATCCACCCCTGTCACCCATCTCATTCCCCCAGCATCCATTTGTTCCTCATGCCTGCTTCCCTGGGCTGGTATTTGGTGTGCTGCAGGGGTGGAAGGACAGATGCAGGGTGATGGGGGATGGCAGGGGCAGGGCAGTGGGACAGTGGAGATGGCCTCCCTTCCTTTCCACTTCCCTGCGCGCTTTGGGGCCGGCCAGCCTTTGGCGGACAGTGCAGCTCTGTTTTGCATCACTGCTTTGAAAAGCCCTTGGAGAGAGCGGTGATTTATGAGAGGTTTCTTGTACAAGGGGAAATAAACCTCTGACCAGACCCAACTGAAATCCACACTGCTTCATTTTCTGTGGAATCAGGATTTTACCCCTATCTGAGGATTTTGCGTCTTTCCAAGAAAAACAGCCAGTGACTTTCTCATAAACAGCCATGCTCTCTCCCTTTTCAAAAGGCAGGCTGGCTGGGAAGGGCTCCTTTCCCTGCCGGCCTGCATGTCCCGGTCCTCACTCCTCCACACCGGAGCCCTGCGGTTCACAAATCACCGCGTTTCCGACCAGTGCCGAAGCGAGAACATCTGCTGGGAAAGTCAACAGTAATTAATTGGCTTTTAACTGGGAGATAGAGAAGCAGGAGAGAAGCACAGCCCCCTTTAATGAGAATAAAAGGTGTTTAAGTTTAGAGGAGTGCAGAGGCGCCCCGGTTACTTTGTAATGTGATAAGGGGCTGGGAATTTAAACCAGAAATGGAGGGGCTAAGGGGGAGGGGGGATTGCGGGAGCTCCGGCAAACTGGTGGAGCCTGGAAGGGACATGGTGCCGAAGAGCTGCGATTCCTGGAGCAAAGGGGCTCCAGGCGGGAGCGGGAGCAGTTCAGCCCCCGCCTTACCCCCAGATGTTGCAGATGGGTGCAGAGGATGCGGGGCTCAGGGGCTGCCGGCAGCCAGGTGATGCTGGAGCAGGACCGAAGGTGCTAAAGGGCAGTGAGGGCACACTGGGGGAGGGATGCCAGAGCTGGTGGCAGCAGCGTCAGCATTTCCTGTGTGTGACAGAGCCGGCGTGGCTCGTCTGCGTGAGAGCAGGTTTGCTGGGACTGTGGCTCGGCAGAAACCCCTCACTGGCTTGGGAAGTTGAGTGTGGGTGCAAGGAATGTGCCTGGAATTTGACTTGGCTGAGCTGGAGAAGAGTCTGTGTGAGCTGCTGGAAGCAGAGACCCTGGCACCCTGGTAAAAATAGCACAGGGAGGGATGGAAGAGAAGGCAGCAAGGGGAAGGGAGGAGAAAGAGGTGATGCTGGGGACCATGGGGCTTTTGGGGGTGGAGGTGGAAAAAGCCATGGGGGTCTGGGAGGGAGAGGCAAAAACTGCATCCAGGGATTGCTCTGCTCGCTCTGCATGGACTGTGGGTCAAACAATGGTGAGAAAAGGGCTCTGAGGCAGCAGCAATTTTGGGGGACAGCTCCTTCTGGGAGAAAAAAATTACCAAAGGCAGCTGCAGGTGTATAATTGCAATTATAAGTGCTAGTGCAATATACCCTTTGCAAAGGGATGACACTGAAGCTGTGAGGAACAGGCTAGTGTAGGAAGAAACTCAGTTAATTAGTTAAGCAGAGCTCTTTAGGAAGTGTTTCCTCAATTGCTTTTTTCACCCCTTTATTTCCGTAACTACCAAATGGTTTGTTGCTCATCCTTATGGTGAAATCTTCCCTGAGCCTGCCAAGGGAGGCTGCTCTGCATGAAGCAAAAGGAGGAAAACCAAAGAGTTCTGCTGTGGATAGGAATATTCATGCAAAAGACTTTTAATTTCTTTGAAAAGCCTGATTTTTAATTTTTTTTTTTTTTTTTTTTTTTTTCTGATACTGAACCTAGGAGACTTCTGTGTATTTAAATCACCACACCATCACCCCATCTGACTTTTCCTGCTGGGGTCTGTCCCAAGTGTGCCCCTTGAGCTATCCCTGAACAGGAGGGGTGTGAGTTCCTGGCACCCCCAAACCAGCCCTGAGCCCCCAGCCCTGCCTGCACTCAGGGCTGCCTTAGCCCAGCCAGGGAAGCAGAGGGAGAGCATTACCCAGCTTCGCACAGGGGAAATGATATAATTGGAGCTGTTTGGATTTAGAAATTAAAATAATTTGAGTTTGCTCGGAAAGGTTCATGCAACGTCAGCTTCCATCAGGCGGATGAGAAGCAGAGGTGCCCCAGGAGTGAGCACTCTGACAGCTCTCCCAAATAACACTCACTCTGTGCTCTTTGTGCTGCAAAAGACCTGGCTAAACCCTGCCATGCTACTCATGATTTTGAGGGACCCCAACAACTGTCAGAGTGCTGAGAGTGCAGGACAGATTCATTGAGACATCCCCCCATATCTCCTGTTTCCAGCCTCCTCCTGCTCCAGGGTTGTCTCCCAGCTCTTCCCCTCCACCTACACTGAGGACAGCTTCTCCCTGAGGTCCCTGAATCCTTCCAGGCTCATCACTTGCCTGGTTCCACCTGTATTTCAAACCTTCCCAGTTCCTGTTGTGTTATTGCTGTTTGTAGTGTGACCTAATTAAGCATCATCTGCAAATGCAATTACTTTGCCATTTATCTTCTCGATCGTTAATGTTCATCCCAACCAAGACTAAACCCATTGCTGGTTCCTCCACTGGCTGCTGTGCCACGTAGGCTCCTAAGCTGGCCTTGTTTTGGAACCAGTTAATTCCTCCAGGAATTGTCTGTGAGACACGGGATGAAACGCTGTGTGTCCTGCCAGGCTTTATCCACCAGTGCCTGCCTCCAGAGAGGGTGCAAAGCCCTGTAAAATACCAACCAGCTTTGACCGCCCCAGTTTGTCCTTTAATAAATTCATCCTTGGCATTGCTTGTGGCTTTGCTCTCCTTCGAGAGCATCAAATGCCTTTTCCTTAATCCCCAATTTTTTTGGCATTCCTTGCCTGGCAGATGAAACAAATTTCCTGGCTACTAATTGTCAGTCTCCTTTTCCAGTCTCTTCCTTTTATTTTTCTATTAAAATTAGTTTGTGTTTATTTCCTTCTCTGGCAGTTCCCACCATCCCCCCACCCCCAGGTCCTTCACTGATTTGTTGCACAAGCTCAGAATTTGGCCAGCTGCAATTTTATTTTCAGTGCTGGTGGTGGGTTTTAAAGTGTTGGAGGCTCACTAAGTCTGTTAGTGAATTCCCTTAATAATTCAGAATGCGTGTTGTTCACCCCGGCTGATTTGTGCACATTAGGCTTGTCAGGGCTTCCCTTACGTGCTTTTTATCAGTAAGTGTATTTACAAGGTCTTCATTAGTTCCTAATTGACCATGCCTCTTCTCTTTAGTTATCGCCTTAAAGAGCAATTTAAAAAAGCAATTCGACAACAGCCATTTTAAAGCTCTTCATTCCTTCCAGTCCCTTTCTCATTTATTATTATCCTTCTGTCTCTCTAGTGCTTCTTTTCCCAAATGTCTTTAAAAGCCCTTCATATTCCCTGGAACATTTTGTAAGGTCCAACTTATTCTACTGGTCAGCTGCTATCCCTGTGGCTTCACTCACTTCATGGCCCTGCTTTTGGTGCTTCCCAACTCCTCACTGACCATGTTTATTCTGGGATTTCTCAGCCCAAACCTGCCCAAGAAGGACATATTTGGCAGAAGGATTTTTTATTCTGTCTATGGGCATTAGGGAATGAGGACTTGTGCCTCCTCTTCTGGTGTCCTGTGCTCCCATCTTGCATCTCCTCGTGGTCCCGCTGGCCACGGGGCTGATCCTGGCCCACGGCATATATTCCCTCCTTCCCCAGCAGCTGCTGCTCTTTCCCAGCTGTCCTCTCACTTCTGGAATTCACTGCAGCAAATCCTTCTGTCCACCAGCTCCAAGGTCAGGCACACGTTGTGCAAAATGCAGCCTCTTCATCCGTGGCTTTTGGGTTTTCCCAGCGCTGCGCTCCCTGAACCTCCCTCGTCCCCTTCCTCATGCCAGTGCCACGTCCACTGCCCATCTCTAATTTCCCTCCCCTCCTGCTGCACCGTAATTTTGCAGGCTGGGGGACTGGAACTAAACAAGTATTCCCTTGATTTATTCATACATTCATAGGCTTTAAGGCCAGGAGAAACTATTAGCTCACTTAGCCCGACCTCCTGCCTATTGCAGGCCATAAAACCTCATCCGGTTATCCCTGCACCGAGCTCCATCATTTGTTTGGCTGAAGTGTATCTTTTTGGAAAGGCCCCCAGACTGGATGTGAAGACAGCTTTATATAATAGTATTTTCTATCCCACCCTTTATATATTCTATAATGTTTTATTTGGGTTTGAATGCTGCTGCATTATGCATAGATGCATTTGGGGGAATATCTGCAGTGATATTCAGGCATTTTCTTTTCCACCTCAGCTGCATTCAAACCTTTTGCTGTGCACATGAACAGTCCAGGACATCCCCATGCCGGGCTCTGGGAAAGCAGTGCTGTCCCCTGCAGCAGGACCCAGCCTCATTGTGCCCTGCACCATGTTCACTGCCCTACATTAACCCACCCCAAAGAGTTTGCAAGTTTTCATCGCTTTAACTCTGACTTCCCAGCCCTGCTAAAGAGGAAGATGAGCCTGGTTATGGTGGAGATCTCCAGGCACCCCATGGTTTAATGTTTTCTTTCTCTTTTCTCTTTGAAAACTGGTATTTTTCTTTTTTTTTTTTTTTTTCCCCTGTGTTTTGTCTTCTGTGGCTTATGTTCCTTGACATGTTGGCTGGTTTTGATCTTTTTTCTCTTTCTGCATTGCAAAATTGTCAGCTGTGTAACCTAGAAACGGGGCTGGCTGAATGATGCGTTTGCAAATAATGCTTGTTAGAAGTTTATCTCCCTCTAGTTTGTGAATCATGCCTGCCCCAAACCTGGTTTCGGGGGAAGTGCTTGTAAGTTGCCACCAGCCAGCTGGGGAAAACAGGGGTTGCTCCCAGTTCCCACATCGATTTCCTCCAGGACTTGGTGCAAATCTCATAATCTCCTCCTCCACAGCACTCCTGCCTTTCCAAGCCAAACACAGATGTCTCCCATTCCCATTTTCTTTGGGTTTTGTGGCACACACTGGCATGGCTCTCTGCATTGCACCTCTGGGGCCTGAAGGCACAAATTCGGGGCACCACTCTTCTGCAGGTCACTGATGCCCAGCTCTCCTGGTCCTGCTGCAGTATCAGCCACTTACAGCACATGCCAGCTGAGCTCCTATCTGCAAATGATCCTTGGGAGCTCAGCATGGAGCCAGGCGCTTCCTTCATTCTCACTACAGGTGGTTTGGGTCAAAGACACTCCTTTTAGCTTTTCCTTTGGGTTTTCCTTCTGTATTTCCTTCTCAGCTTTTCCCTTGACTCCTTTACAAGGATTTTCAAAGCCTTCAGCTCTGCAGCCTGCCCAGTGCTCCCAGGCACTTCCCACCCATCTCCTCATGGCAGTATTTTACTGCAAAGCTGCTTCTAGATTTGGGCTGCAGCCCTTGCCCCAGAAGTACTTCTTCCCTCCCCTCATCCACAGAGACAATGCTGGCATTCTTGTAGGCACCTCTTGCAACACACACCATCATCACCCTCTGCCTTGTGCTAGGTGTGCAATCCCAGGTGTTTCTCCCAAAGCCAGGGTACCTCTGTGTCCATCCTCATTTAATTTAAACACAGACAAATTCTCCTTGCCACGGTGTTCATTTATCTCATAAGCTGTCCAATTCCTGCAGCCACCCCACAGCTCTCCCTGGCTGTTCACTTAATATGTCCCTGGGTTGACTGAGCATTGGGGCTGGCTGGCTGTATTTATTTTTCTTGCAGCTGGCTCTGGTTTTCCTGAGCAGGCATCCACCTGCGCCCCACTGTCTGCTGCTCCTGGTGGCTCAAGCCTGTCTGGTTAGGTCACAAGTTTCTAATTGCAAATATCATTCCTATGCCTTTCTTGGGATGTAATGGTGAGGACATGCCATGGGCAGCAGCCAGTGGCACCTTGGCAGTGCTGCTGCCTGTCCTCGGCCCCACCTTTGAGAAAACTCCAACATGCAAACCCCTGGGTGGAGGAACATGGTCTCCTTTTCTGTGCTTCCTCACATCTGCCCACCAAAGCCACTCTCCCTGCTACAGGTAAGGGGCAGTCGGCCATTCAGTCCCTCTGGGGCTGTGTAGCCCCCTCACCACTCAAAAATAGCTCTGCCCCTCTCCACAACATCCCCACTTGGCTCTGTGGGTAACACTCGCATCTCAGTCAACACTTCATACTTCAAGTGCTCACCCTTCACTTGTTGGAGCCTGTTAATCTTGGCAATTAGCTGTTGCTCTGATGCAATTTTCATGCATGCTGTCCCTCTCCCAAATCCCTCTAAGACCCCCTCGGAGCGTGTTCCTGTGCTGCTGCAGCTGCCTGCTTGGCTCCACACCAGCCTTCCCCGGCAGAGCCCAGCACCGTGGGGAAGCCAGGCATTTATTTAGGTGTTATGTGCACTCAGACGCCTGCTCCCTGACACTGCATTCTGCAAATCTGACAAGAGCAGCGTGTTGCCCTTCTACCTTTGCCCTCTCATCCTGCTGGGAAGAGGGGAGAGCCGAATGTCTCCTTCCAGTCTGCGCAGCCCCAAGGCCTGATAAAGATTCAGGCTGAGCTATCGCTGGAATGAGGAGCAGGAAGAAATCCGAGCTGCATAATTAGGTACTTTGGGAACTGTATCAAAATGCAGCTGACTATAGATTTCTGTTCGGTACGTGCTCTTCTGCATTGACTCCTGCTCCTTCTTCCACCAACGCACCGGGAGGGGGTGAGAAGCCCCTTGCCCAGGCCCCTGGAGATGGAGCTCAGCATGATCCCATGAAAAAGCTGAGCAAGAAGTTGGAGGTGAAGGGCAGGTTGGATGTGGCTTGGAGCCTAGAGTGAGGAAACTTCATATGCTTGCTTCCCAGCATGCTGTGGGCTGTGACTTTGAACCCCCTCTGCAAATAACTGGGGTTCATGGAGGGACTGTCCGGTGCCACCATCAATGTCTATTCCTGGCAGGAATAGCCCACAGGACCTAGCTAATGGCTTCGGTTAAAAATATCTAAATGCTTAAACTGGTTAAAAATTGCAATGTGTTTTCCCTCTCAAATCGAGACAAAGTTGAAATATCAAAATTGTTCGTAGAATGGGAACAAAAAAAAGATTATGAAATGTCAGATTTCACCACCGACATTTTTGATGGAAATACTTTGACATTTGCAAACTCAAATGTTTAGTTTGTCAAACCAGATGGAAATGTCACACTGAGACAAGTTGAAACATTAATCTGTCTGCTCATGGGAGGCTGTGATCTCCCGTGGGACCCCCTTCCCAGGGGTCCCAGGAGCTGTCTGTGCCCTCCAGCAGAGTGGGGCTGGGCTATGTCCCTCTGGATTGAAAGCTCCAGTGTGGCTGGGCAGGAAATAACATCCAAAACCTTGGTGGAAGAAGGCCATCCATGGGGTTGGGAAGGAAACAGCATATTTGGTATTAAGATGCTGATCCAAGAGACAGAAAACCACATCCCTCTCACCTGCCTGAATACAGATTTCACCGTGGATTTGGGCAAGCCAGCCCTGCTGTGCCGTGGTTTCCCCTCTGCAAACTGGAGTAATAACTCTTCCGTGCTTCAGCTGGAGGTAGCAGGCTGGAATCCATTACTGCTGGAGGAGTGCTCGGATGTCAGTGCTGGGGGTCCTGGGAGCTGCAGAGCGCCGCGCTGGGTGTGGGGATGGCATTATGTGACACGCTGGAGGGTGGCTGCAGCACTAAATCCTCACCGTGGGAGCAGCATTTGAAGTGCAGGAGTGAAACGTGAAGGGAAAGCACAGGGCGCAGGGGGGACTGGGGAGCATGGCTGGACTCACAGCTCAGGACTGGGTTTGTCTGGAGCAGGGAGTTCTGGAGCCCTGGCCACCAGCATCCCATGGCCACCAGGGTGCTGGTGTGCCCCCACTGTGGGGGTGGCTGTAATCCTGGTGAGAGCTGGGCTTTGCCCATCCCACCCACCACCACCTGAGTACTTTGTTTTTATTTTTTTTTTTAACCTTCCCTTCTGCTGGTTGAAGGAAGAGTTTGAGGAGAAAAGGCAGAAAGATGTGTTTGAATTAAGAAACACTTCCTGAAAAAGCAATTCACAGAAGCCGCTTTTATTGTATTTTGCTATTGTCTGGCAAAAAAAAAAAATTTGTCAGTATTTTTTATCTGCTCTTACATTAATGTGCTAGGCTGAAGGCTGTAGGTGAAACACGACTCATTGTGTGGACAAACCTCTCATCTTCTATTGCTTTGTGGACCAAAACTACAGGGTAAACCAGCAAAACTGTCGCTGCTCTGCTACCCATAGACATACCTCAGGCACCAGCCTCTGTTAGTGATCCCTTCCTGCTGTGGAGTTTTCTTGCCTATAATTATCAAAACCTTTGAACTGTTTGAGCCTCCAATTGCTCTTTTGGGCTGGTGACCCTCAGAGCAGCCCTCACCTCGTGAAGGGGCAGCAAAGGCTGTGGCAGAGCTGTGGGGTGAAGGCAGCCCACGATGCTCTGTCCCTGCTGCTGTGTGGGCTGTCTTGTGGTGGTTATTAATGCCTCTGCTTTGCTTACCCAAGTGCTTAGATGGTTCAATACATTCTCAGACCTGTCCTTACCCTATTGTTGGGAAAGATTCATTAGGACTTTGGCTGGAAATTATAGTGACAGAGCTGGGTAATTTATGGCTTTTCTTGAGGGTTGTGCAATTATTCAATAAGTGTCTTTCCTTCCTCTACCTCCCACCAGCCACTTGTTGGAAATAAATATTGAATTTATTTGCGGAAAAGTAACCATTGACAAAGCTGTGAATGGATGGGAAAAACCCGGCGAGGCTCTTTGGGTCTCTTTGCTTACTTTCCCCTGTGGGGATGGGGACTCCCTCCCCTGCTCCTGGCTGTGTGTGTGTCACTTCCTTGGCACTGTTGCCACCAGGTCTTTCCCATCTGCTCCTCACAAGATCCCTGCTCACCCCAAACTGCCCAGTGGTGTCCAGTTTGGTGTATTTATTGCTTTCTCCCCTCCCCAGCCTGTGGTGGGAAGCTCCCCAAAGCCAGTGCTTGGGCTGGAGTGCCAGCTCTCAAAGCAAAGCTCCAGCCACAGCCTGGCGTCTCTCTAGTGTCCAAGCCACTTGTTGGGACCCTGCTGGCATCAGTGCCCCAGCCCTGGGGCCACCCCCTGCCCCCACAGTGGTCCCCAGTTCGGTGGCTGATGCCTCTCAGCATCTGCATCTCTTTCAAAGGCACCTTAGATCTTTTTCACTTCCAAGCACCCGCTGATGGGACCTGTTAATGCTGATGAAGTCCAGCCCCAGCTCCACAGTTCCTCTGCTGGTTTGGGCAGCACCAGAGAGAGGGGAGAAGCAGGGAGCTGGGGCCATCCCAGCTCAGCAAAGAAGCAGCTCACCCAGTCCCAGGAGTGTGACAGCATTGGGGTCAGGCACCATGTGGACCTCACCAGACCGGCAGATCCCGTTGAACCTGGGCTCCACGTGGGACTTCCCACCTTCCCAGCCTGCTTCAGAGCAGCTATCCTCTGGGATGGCTGATCCCTGTGGGGGGCGGTGACACGGTATTTCACCTCACCTTGCTGTCAGGTTCAGCTGGATAAACTCCTGGCAGGCCTCATTGGGCTCTTCTCCCAGGAGATGAGGAGAGCCCCTCTGAGGGCAAGCCCAGCCTGCAAAATCAGGCTCTTGCTCAGCAGTTCCTGACAGAGGAGATGCTGAGTCTCACCTGACAGACCTCGTTCATCCGTAGTGGTCCCCATGCCTGACCATGGGCAGGGTTCCTCCCTGCCTGTGCAGCCCCTGGGCTCCTTCAGGGGAAAGTGATGCTGAAAAGTGCCTCTACCAAAGTGAAGCCTCCAGGGCTGAGCATGGCACCCTCTAATCCCACTGCAAGAGGGATTTCTATGAGAGGGTGCCATCGATGGAGGTACTGGCACCAGAGCGTTCCCCCTGTTATCTCTCCTGTTCCTTTGTGCTTTAACATTCTGTTTGAATTAGTGGGGCCTGTTCCTCGCAGCGTGCATGACTATGCATTTGTCTACTTTGGATTTCATCCGCCATTGACTGGCCCATCCATCAAGCTCTTTTCAGGCCTTTTGAAGTTCCCTGTAGCCTTCGCTTGTTCCGAACACTCTGTGCAGTTTGGGTCCTCTGCCAGGTTTTTCTTATGACATTTTTCATTCTCCTTTTCCAGATCATTAAGGCATCTCTTTAACACCCATGGTATTGACACAAAAACTTGGAGAGCCTCCCCATGGGTACCATAGAGCCTTCTGGAAGGTAGCCCTCGTTAATATATGCTGTTTTGCCTCTTTGCTTCCAACCATTAGTGTTACTTTTTCCATTTGCTTTGCAGGCGTTTAATTCCCTTAATAGTCCTCGTAAGGGACCCTTGTCAAAGAGCTTTGAAACCCCAAACATATTATGTCAAGTAGTTCTCCTTAGTTTGCCCTCCTGACAATGGAAGAAAGCATCCCAGCAGATCGATAGCATGAACCCCTTTCAGGAAGGTAGGACTGCTTGCTACTTTCTTACTTAGTTAATTTACAGGTTTTAAAATTCAGCTTCTTATGAGCACCTTCATCTCTAACCACCGATTGAGTTCTCACAGCCCTAAAGAGAGTCGTGTCTCCATGCCTGCCAGGGAGCAGGCTATTTCCCTCACTGGCTCTTTTGTTAGCAGCCAGGTCACTTGGCAAGTGAGAGCCATCAGAGCCTTCGGGTATTTCGCTTTCAACTTCAGAAGCTTTGTGCTGGCCAGGCTCATACTATTTCTGCTCCTTTGGCACGGCTCTTTGTAGAAATATGTCGTTGTTATCACCTGAAAATAATGGGAATCTCTCTGCTATCCCTGCTAGGCATCAGGTGGTCTAAAAGAAAACCCTCCTTGGCTCTCCTACAGCGCCTTAGCCTGCCCTGGCTCTTCCCATCACACCCCGGTGATGCCGGTGCCGGCAAGTCAAGTCACGCAGGAGTGCCGAGGGAGCAGGATGGGGCTGATAAGATCCCTGCCGAAGCTGGGCTGGCTCTGCTTTACAGGTACAGGGTAAAAACCTGTTTCACCCACCTCGGGTGATTCATGCCTCTCCACTCCCGTGAATCATCCCGGCTGTTGTGTAAGGCTTATGCTGCTCGTGTGGCAGGGATGTATTTTCTGGGGCTTTTATAAAGTTCTGCACAATTTATACCTGCTGCTCCTGCCTTAAAACATTTACACTCTTTATTCAAGGCCTTAGGATTTATGGTCCCTTTCCTGGGACCCTGGGAATGGTACCACCAGTGGGATGATCCTTGGGCCAAGATGCTGTTTATTGTTATCAAAAACAATCCTGCTCTGCAAAAATTCCTGACCACAAGGAAGGGAAAACTGCTGTTTTTCTCTCCAACACCTATGCCCATGAATCTTTAAACAGGAGGAATTATTTCCCTGAATACTGTGCACTGAGGACATTTAACTCTAAGAAAATGTGACAGCTCATCAGACGAGGAAGGGAGATGGTTTTGGGGCTGTGGAGGGAACGCCAAGTGCATTTGCTGGGAACAGCCCCTCTGCTGGGAATTCCCGCAGCTGCCAGGCAGGAAAACCAACCATGTTTAGTAATGGGGTAACCCCCCTCCCACCTGGGGTACCCTGTGCCCAAGCAGCCGGGGGAATTCCCTGGTGCAATCGCTCGCACTGGCCAGGGCTTGAGGTTTTGTGTTTTTTAAACAGCGTGTGGCGACTTTTGCCTAAACTTCTCCAGACAGACCTTTTGTGCCAGATTACCTGTCTAGCTGGGCTCTTATCGACGTGTTTATCACTGCCGCCTCTCGCTGTCAGCACTGTTTATAGGCAGGGGAACCGAAACCCTATGCTAAGAAATTTCCTCCTCCTCTTTTCTTTCAAATCTGCATCTGTTCCAGACTCCCTTTCATTAGAGACCACATGAAAGACAAAATAATCCCAGGCTATCAGGCACAGAAACCTTTGCGAGGTAAACTCCTCTCTGCTGGTAAATAAGGCACACCCTGGCTGGGGCTCTGCCCTGGCACCCAGGGAGGTCCTGTCCAGCCCCTGTCACCTGAATCCCTGTTCCTGGGATATTCCTGCAATGCCTTCAACACCCACCGGGACATTTGCAGACCCACAGTGAAAATTCAGAGTGCAAAGTAATGTTGGACCCCAGGGATTTCTTCCTGCACCTGCATCCCTGTTGTTGTGGTGGTGCACAGCAAATGCCCCCAGGGAGGCTTGGGCCGGGGGTGGGGGATGCGTTCCGTGCCTTTTTTACCTGTTGTAAAAATATTTGTAGAGTTGCAGCAGGCTGTAAAGAGCAATTTTTGGGGAGGGAGGAGCAGGGCTGATACCGATTAGGCAGGAAATGGCTCAGTGTGGATGGCATCCATATGGGAGAGCTGATAGATTTGGCGTCTTGAAGGCATCCCTTGATGGATCCACTGATAACCTGGCAGCAAAACAGACCTGGGCTCTCTGATTCCCTGCCAGCAGCTGAGCCGCAGCCTGCTTGCTTGGCCTTCGTTAACACCTTTCTGCCATGAGAACTTGTTGCCCTGCCCTGGGGACCGGTGGCCCCGTGGAACCCCTGGGGGGCTCAGCTGGCCAGTCCCCACTGCGCTGCCTGCCGGGGATGCTGCTCCAGCTCCTTCCCTTTGAAGGCTCGGTGTGAAATCTGGTCGGAGTTTAGGGAGGCAGAAGGGCAGCTTGCAGAGCAGCCTGCGTCCTTGGGATGAAAAAAGCTTCATTTTGCAGCTCTGGAAAGAATCAGTGTGTTTCCAGGCTGGGCTCCTGCCTTCCATTGGAGACAGATGGAGAGTGCAAAACAGGGGGAAGGCGGCCGGCTGCTCCCGCCACGCAGGGCAGCAGCTCTCTCTCAGGCATGGGTCCTGCTCCTTGTCTTTCTCTGGGCGCTTCAACTTCATGGCCCACCTTTTGTGCACATCCATAATGTTCAAAGCCAGCATGGAGGTGGTGGGAAGCCAGTGGCCCAGATGTGTCACTGGAGACCCTCAGGGTGACTGGGAACCCAGTGAGGCCTTCCTGTGCCAGGAATGCTGGTGTGTCCTACTCTGCAGTGGCTTTCCCTCTCTGGAAAGTGGCAGCAAAACCAAGAGGATTTCAGAGGAAAATCAAGATGTAGCAGGATGATGACTGGAAAGGAAGCAAGATGGAGAAAATGGTCATGTAGCAGAGGGCAATGGTCCCTTGCAGAGATGGAGACTTGGGAGGCAGAAGCCATCCTGTGTGCCTGCTGGTGCTTAGTGCTGCTGAGGGTCTGCAGCCTCCTTCACCAGCCCCTGCCAGCTTGATCAAACACAAAACATTGGACTGACCCTTGGTATGGTTTGGCAGGAAAGTTTTTTGCATGGGCATAATTGCGTCCTGCATGACTCTCTGGGTAATACTTTTGGGGGAAAAAAACTGTCAGCAAAGCTGCGCTTCCTTCCATGCTTCCAACCAGGTCGGGATCAGTGGATTGTCCTGACATCCACCTCCCTGAACTCCCCATACCTCCCTCCCTCAAGCACCCATGGGGTTCCCTGGTGATGTGTGACTGGGCTCTCGTGTGCTGTTAACAAATTTATGCCCAGATTAAAATGAAGCTCTGGTAGCAGAAGGTGAGCTGGGTAATGACTGCCCTAAAGCTGCCCGGGGTTATGGCAAAGCTGATGGTTAAAATAGATCCCCCAAAAGTGCAGGCAGCTCTCCCACTCAGTGGCTGCATTAGCCACAGAAGAGCTGCTTGCTCCTGCTCCAGGGTCACGGCCTCCCCAGCTGCGAGCTGGGACAGTAATCTCCCTGTGGTTATTTCTGCGATAACTTATTTCAGGTTTTTATGATGCTTACAAATTGGACAACATCTTAAAACATAATTCAGGCCTTAACTGGCTTTAAATGTGTGTGATTTTACAGGGATGTGTAAAATATTTTTAAGTGTTGGTAAATTCCAGGGACTGGAGCTGTGGGCAGATGGGAAGGGATGGAGGGTCCGGCCCGAAAATGGTTTTGGAGACACAGGCTGGGAACCAGCAATTGAGAGTTGTTTACAACCATGAGGAGTTATGTGGTTTGAGCAGGTTGTAGACCACATAGCAAAATGTTTATGGGGAGTGAATCTGCACCTCCTCTTCCCTTTAAAATTGGTTTAATTTGTACGAATTAGCTGTGTAGCCAAACACTTGATACTGACACACAAGAATTGCTGTGGCAGGGAGATGGCTCCCAGGTGCTGGAAATAAAAGGGAGCAGATGAACTGGACTGAAGTTGTGTTCCTCAGGAACATCAATCAGCATGGCAGGACCTGGCCATGTGTACAGTCTTGTGCCTTTGAACAACCCTCCACCAACTCCTTTCTGCTGGGAAGGTGGCTGCTCCACTCCTGCTGCCCCATTAAAGCAGCAGGAGTGGGTGGGAGGCAAGCCCGACCCTGAGGATTGCTGGGCAGGGGATGGGTGTGCAGCAGTGAAATAGGGCTGCAGCCACCCCACCTCTTGCCTGGGGCAGGCACAGGATCTGGCAGAGCCGTGGTGGCTCCAATCTCTCAGGCAAGGCTGCGGCCACACAGGGGACGGGTTTGCTGCCACATGCGTTGCACAGCGTCCCAAGGGTGGCTTGCAGAGGTGGGTAGGGAGGGTTCTGTCAGGCACTACTCCCTTCCTTAATGAGCGGGAGGCACCGCTCCGGCTGGGATTGGATTTGCCAATACTGACAGAACCAGGGCTGCTAACACAGCGCGTGGTCCTGGAGCAGAGGCACCCAGGCGGATCCCACGGGTGAGATGGAGCTGGGATTTGGTTCTTGTCCTTCACAAGCAAGAAGGTGCTTTGGGTAAGCAAACGTGATCCCACAGCAGGGAGCTGGATCTGATCAGCGGGCGAGGCTCCAGGAATGGTGCTTCTTCCAAGCAGGGAGGCAGGAGGGCTGTCCTAAGCAAACTGGCTGTTCCAGGTGAAGTCTTGGTGAGCAGAGCTTGGGGAGGTGGGAGCTGCACAGACATGGCACCAGCCTGTGTGCCCTCGTTTCCAGCAGGCGAGGAGCTCTGTGGGTGTTTGTGTTTGTAGAAATAACACTCGTCTTGCTCTTTCCTTTCGTGAGGGTGTGGGCATTTGACTGAAATGCAATCCCAGGAAAGGCCAAGGATTTTGGCTGTTGTTGCAGGCACATAAGGAAGATGTTATTGTCAAGTGCTCTCCTCCATCCAGGCAGGAGGTGTTGCGGAGGTGGCTGGAGACTGCAGGGAGATGGGGGGAGACAGGGGAACCCATGGGCAAGGCAGGGTGGCAGCAGAGAATCCGGGGGAGCTCTTTGGCAGGTAGTGTGCCATCACAACAGCACCCATGGCCAGGCTGGCCTGGCTGCCAACATCTCCTTCTGCCAGGCTCGGATGGCTGCAGCCGCCAGTCTCATCACCAAAGCCCACGTGAGATTTTCTGCCTGCATCTCTTCCAAAAAAAGCAGCTTCCAGCCCACGGGAGAAAACCGAGCGTAAGGGTAGAGACGCTGCGATGAGGCATCGTCTCACCGACACCCACCCACGTCTGCAGGGGGAGGGACCCGCTGGGCAGCCCGGGACCCTGCTGCAGGGGATGGGCCTGGGGGCCAGCTGTGGCCATCCGGTTTATTGACACTGGGAGCTTTCAGAATCCCATCAGTGGAGCAGGAAGGAGTGATTGACATCCCTCCAAAGGACATTGCTCCGAGAGACACCCCAGGAAGGCTCTGTATGAAGCTCCTTGGGGACAGGCAGAGTTCCCATGAAGATCCCATACTCCACGCACAGCTGATGCCCAGGAAATGAACTGAACTCCTCCAAGGCTGCCCCAAGGGTCAGTGTGGGGTTGGGGACCAGTGAGACTGTTCTGGGCTCTGGCCATGTGCCCCAAACACAGCAGCTGTGCACCCAGCAAGTACGCCGGAGGGAGCCGGGGGGGGACTGTGAATCTGGGGAGGGCTCCACCCCTGAGTTTCCTGCAGGGCAGGTTTGCAGGCAGAGGGGAGCATCTTAGGGAGGTAACAAGGTGCTGACAAGAAACGGTTTGTTTTTCCGGATGGTGTTTCACAGCTCCCTGTGGAGCTCTCCTTGGGGACAGGGGAGCACCGAGGCAGGGGAGCACCCCACAGAGCCGAGGGCTGCTCTCACTCACAGGAAAAGCGCAGGAGATGCTGGCTGTTGGTATGAATGCAGCCCGGCTCCGCCATAAGGAAGCGATTGAAGCTTTCACGATCTGTTTAAGCAGTGACATATGTTTCCTGCAGGCGCTGCGTGCTGCATGCCAGCGGATGAGATACGGCCCCGCGTCCCTGCCTGGCTCTGCCAGGGGTAGGGCTGGCCCCATCCCCACGGCCGCGTTTGATACGGCCACGGCCGGCAATGCCTGTGTGGGAAGGGGAAATTGCTCCCACGGCAAAGGGAAATAAACATGAGGAGACCAGCCTTGACAAAAAGCGTGTGTTTCTCTGGTCTGGGGCCCCGCTGCAGGCGAGAGCCGCATGAGGAGCAGTGGGGCTGGGGATGAGGGAGGGGAAGCTGGGGCTGCGGTGATGTCTGCAAACTCCCTCTCATTTACAGGGGGTCTCTCCCGCCAGATCTCAGCTTTCAGTGCCGAGACATCAGAGGAACCAGCGCCAGGGGAGTTGTGGGGTATGGAAAAGGTCTAACTGCCCAAGCCATCGAGCCCAGGTGAGGTGCTCTGCCAAATTTAGAAGCAGCCAAAGTGGGCTGAGTGATTTCCCTGGGGAGGGGACTCTCCTCTGGAAATTGCAGTGGCTGAGCACCCAGGCACTGCTACTCAGACTCAGGCTTGCATGGATTCCAGATCCATCCTCACCTGCACACCTCAGCTCTTTCTGCCCCATTCTGCAGCACAGGGGAAGTAATTCAGAAGACAAAAGACCGACTGGGGACCTTGGTCCAGGAGCGTGCCAAGCTCATGGAGTGCTGGGGATGCCATGAGCTGGGCAGGCTGGGGATGGCTGAGACATCAGGCAGCTGTGAAACCATGAGCAAGAGAATTTGGACATCATTCAGGAGCTGGAAGCAGGTGATGGTCCCCAGGTCTGAGAAGGGCATAAGCAGCCGTGGTCTGTGGGAACGTTTGCCAGTAACTGAGGCCGTGCAGGGGGCTTAGCTGGAGAAAGGGGAGAAGGCAAAATGTTGGGAGAGATGCATGGCTGGGGGCTGCCAGAAGGAATGCAGGCCCTGCTGTGGGGCAACATCCATGGTGGCTGGTGAGGCTGACCCCCACCCAGACACCCATGCAGCTCCAGCCTGTCCAGGATGAGCCTAAAGATGGGTTTGTGGCAGAGGTTGTAAACTGGGTGTGAGAGTGAGAGATGGAAGGGATGAGGAGGCTTTACAGTTGAGCTGAAAGCCCTGAGAGCTTCTTTGTGATTCCTAAGGACCAGTGTCTCCCCTGTTGACTATACTGACAGAAAAGACAGCCAGGAGCAGGGATTCCCATCCTTTACTGGGGATTTTGGCTTTGAAATATAGCCTTCTTCCTTAGCTACAGGGCAGAGCTGCAGGGCAGCCCCAGCTCCCTGGTTCTCCCATCAGCTTTCTCCCATCTTTCAGCAGTGAGGCACCAGGCAAGCCAGTCCTCACCTTCATAGCAGCAGCAGTCCATCCTCACCGTGTGCCTTTCCAACAAGGAAGGATGATTTTATGAAAGCTCTTTTGTCCTTCTGAAGTTTTCTTACAGAGTGCTTTTATCCCTCCACTTCTCCACATTGGTTGCATTTATCTGCAGGATTACAGGTATTTCTTGGAGTAGTTGGGAATATCTCCTTGCCTGGAGCTTCCCTGGGTTGAGGAGCCTCCAGCCTGGTAGTGCAGGATGTCAAGTGATACCTTGCTCCAGGAGGCTGCACTGAGTCAGTGAGACACTTTGAGCACGTGTGTGTGTTGGCAGGGGCTGTTTTGTCAGGGATAGGCATCACCCTTGTGAAGTTTCATGACTGCAGTCGGCAGCAGCCAGAGCTCTCCTGTCTGCACAGCCAGGGCTTTCTCTGCAGGTTTCAGACATCCCAGGCCCAGGTTCATTAGCAGGTAGCCAAGGTTTGCTGTGACTCAGTGCAGCAGTTTGCTCCAGCACTGGATTACCTTCACACATTACAAATCAGGGCCGAGTTTCTCCACGGTTTTGGCACTGGGCAGGTGCCTGGAGCACGTCGCAGGGAGGAACAGGCTGGGGGAGGCGGAGCAGGTGAACTTCACTCTTCCAGCTCTGGAACAAAGCTCCTACTCCTGGTTGTAGCCTTTGTAGGGAGAGATGATGTTCTTTGCCCTGCTGGCAGCACTGCAGAGAGCTCTGCAGTGCCATGGCTCTGCACAGGCACGTGGAGCATCATGACAATGGGGCTGCTTTCCCCAAAAGCTGCTCCCTGGCAGGCACTGAGACAGCCCACACTGAGCAGCGGTTGATCATTCTCCGTGTAACTGCTAGAGATGCCTAAATAATTCATTAATGGTTTGGGGAAACAAAAATATTGTGCAGTGAGTCATTTCTTGCCAGTGATGTTGTGCACAGCTGAAGCAGCTCACGGGCACCACAGTGGTGTGGTGTTTGTGGGACACCATGGGTCCAGGCTTTTTCCTCTGACTTTATTCCTTTTTTCCCCACCATGTGAACTGTCCTCTCCCTGCACAAACATGGAGGTTTATTGTTTCTCAGGGAAGTGGGGTGAGGTGGTTAAAACAGAGCACGGGCTGGCAGCAGGGGATGTGGAGAGCAGGCAGGGGCTCATGAAACCACCACAGCCTTGCTTGGCCTGGCTCTTTGCACTGCACACAGGAGCCATGGGGACATCAGAAATTTCTTCTCCCAAAACCTCGTTTCCAGCAATGGGACTGGTGGCACCAAGCCAGGCAGAGTCCTCCCCAGCCAGTCCCCAGGCACTGACGACAAAGAGCTCCAGGAAACCCGTCCCAGACCCAGCGTGGGCAGGGGAAGGGCCCAAGAGCTTCATGCTGATAGCAGTGACAAGGAACTCCTGTTTCTCCAAAGGCATCTGGGAAATGTCCCCAGCTGCCTGTCCCTGGCATGTCACAGTGCTGGAGGCGGCAGGCTGAAAGCAGCACTCCAGCTCTCTGTGGGTGCCCTGGGGCAAGGGGCAGGAAGTTCCCTGAACTGCTCTGGGCAAGCATCACCCCAGGGCTGGGCTTTGGACATGGTGGGAAGTTCGTGCCCCAGCACTTACTGCAACTTGTGTGGGTTCCTGGAGGAAGCCCATGCTGCATCCCCTGCAGCTCCTGCTTGTCACTCTTAAATTTCCATTTTAACGTGGAAACAGCTGTTTTCATGGTGCCTCTGTGTTATTTACACAGTCATGCATTCACTCCCTGCTGAAAACCACGTTATGCACTCCAGCAGTGCCCTGTTGTCTCGCAGGTACCGAGTGAGTGGATGGGGAAGTGTTGCCAGCCCTGGGGTCAGGCCACCAGGGCTCCTCATGGCTTACCCATGGCCACCCTGGCAGTTCATGGTGATACTAGGATGATTTGAGGGGGCAAACCTGTCTCAAGAGTGTTCCTGGTGCAGAGCAATGGCTGTGGATGAACCTGTCTCCATCCCTGTGGACCGAGCCCTCCAAGCCTGAGAACGGGATGCTTGATGCACTTCAAGGGACAGAGACAACAACTGTTGGCTGTGCTCAATGGTGCTTTGTTCTTGGCCCAGGAAGCAATGAAAATCCTCCTGCTTTGAAGCCTGAGGAGGCCTTTTTATTATATCCAGGGCTTCTGGAAAAGGAAACTCCAAGTGCTTTCCCATAACGTGATAAAAAGCTCTCCTGGCTGAGACCACGGCAACTCCTCACACGTGAGAGCAGTGAGTCAGTGCAGCGTAAGGCCAAGCTCAGTGCTTGCCCAGCCACTGGAAATCACTGAAACTGGGATTTGAAAGAACCTTGGTGTGAGTTCTGTTGACCTTGCACTTCACCCCAGAGACCTGGCAGCTGTGGTGCCTGGTCCCTGTTAGTGCCTGCTCCTGTGGCCATGAAGCAGTGGGGATCAAGCAGACCCTGGACCCTCTGTTCTGGCTGGGAAGCCCTGGGTAGGTTCAGGTCATGCAGCGGAAGAGAGTCCACAAGTCTCCCATGTCTGCACCTGAGAGCAGGCAGCTGTGGGTGAGTGCTGGGGTGCATGGTAGGATCTCCTGCACCCAGGGATGCTCCTGGGTCAGCAGGCTGCCAGAGCACCTGTGGCCGAGGGGGGGCTGGAGTTGCTCCCCATCCTTTCTCACAAGGCTGGGGCACAGTGGGTCCTCCTTGGCACAGCCCCCAGCCTGGCTGGGTAACTCCTCAGTGGTAAAGCTGGCCTAATTAGTCTGTTTAATCTTCTCCCATAAATCACTCCTCCCCATCCCCTGCAGACTATCGGCAGCATCTGAAGTCATTAGTTAATTTAAACCTGGGTGTTCACACGTTGGCTTATCGGAGCCATCTCCTTTCCCCGCTAAGCGCTTGCTCGGAGCATCCCCGGCTGCTGCTCGATCCGATCTGCGCCCGCTTTGAAGCCGCTTCGGGCTGCCAGCAGGCGCGGCGCTGCCTGCTCCCCTGCCTGCTCTGCTGCCTGCTGGCAGGTGGGAGGGGAGGTGGAGATCCTGCTTCTCCCCTTCCCCGCGCTCCCCGTTTTTTGAACTTCTCCTCTGACTCATCCATTTGATTTGATGTTTTCACCTTTGTTTTACAAATAGCAGTTTGCCCGAATGCTGGAAGGAGAAGGCAGCTCCGATGCTGCTGCAGCTTCCCCGGCTGCCAGGGGAGGTAACAGAATCTTAGAATCATCTGGGTTGGAAAAGATCACCTGTAAGATCGTCGAGTCAGGTGAGTGCAGTCCTGGGGAGGGAGCTGGTGGGCACCCAGTCTGCCCTTGTACCTGGCAGGGATGTGGGAAAAGCTGGGATTACTGCAGGTTGACCATGGGGGAGTGCAGACTTGGCCAGGGATCCCTCTAATGGCTTGTATTGCCCACTGGCTGTGCTGTCACTTCTCCATCCTCTTCTCCTCTTCCTCCCTGGGTCTCCAGCCCCATGGGAGCAGGACTCCCCAAGTCTCCAGGGTGGGATGTCCCCAGCTACGTGGGAATCAGGGATTCCTAAAGTGAGCTCTGTTGGTTTGGGGGGCAATGCTGGCAGCCTGGACACACACCTGTCCTTCCCTCTGCATGGGCAGGTGAGCCCGAGGGTCTTGGCAGGGCCAGCAATGCAAATGCTCAGCTCCTGGTGCAAGATGGAGGGGGACAGTGGGGGGCTTGGCAGCAGGAGTGAGATCGCTGGACTGGGGAGACATGACAGCAAGAGTTGGTGACTCCCAGCTGTTTTTCCAGGGAGCACTGTGAGGTGGAGTCATCCCAGCCACCGGGTGCCACGCTGCACCACGGGCAGGAAGAGCCCAGCCTGGGAAACGCCTGGCTGAGTGTCCTGCACGGGCAGAGCCCTGCCCACAGAGCAGCTCAGGGCAGCCCCCTCCCACAGCAGCACCCCCAGGGCAGCCCCACATCGGGGCAGCAGCCAGGACAGCACCCACAGGCACAGCAGCCCTGACCCACTGCCCCCGAGGGGGCTCTGGCTGCTGCATAAACTGGCACCTCGAGCGTGGGGTGTGGGTGATGCTGTGCACCTGGGGGTACCTGTCCTCCCAGTGCACCCCCTGCACCCCTGGGCTCTGCTCCTCTTGCTCCCAGCTGGGTGAGGGACAGCTGCTCACCCTGGGACCTGTCAATCCAGGCTGCTTCCAAGAATCTCTGTGCATCCCTGGGGCACAGTGACTGACAGCGCAAAAGAACCAGCCCGTACAGTTTTTGGAAACACATTTTTGGCCAGAACACCCTGAAGCAGCCCCTTTAAAGCATCCTGGTGGTTTCAGGAGGGGACACGGTGCCTGTGCTCCTCAGCTGGCTTTGTGGCTGCCCTCTTCCTCCCACTTTCCTATTCCAAGGGGGAGCTGCAGCAGTGTTTGGTTTTGTAGTCCAAGCTCTGGATTTATTGCTTCCAGGTCTTCATGTGTTTGTTCATGGAATGAAAGACGGCTGGGTGAGTCTGCTTTCTACTCTTCTGGCCTGCCTTCTGCAGCCCACTGGGGATCTTTCAGTCTCGGGATGATGCCTCCCCTCACATCTCACAGGCACCCAAACACTGCCTGAGTGGGGGACACGATGTCATGGGCAGATGTTAAACCTGTGCCCTGGTCTCGAGGATGACACGGGGGAAGGCGCTGGTACAAGCCCGTGCACTCCCAGGCACTACAGACCGTGCTGGGTGCAGCACTGGGGGACACGGCCCCTGTCCCCTGTCCCCAGGCTGCCGCTCCCCTCCTGCTGTGGCCGGAAGACATGAGCTCCCGATTAAAGGATATTTCAACCAGACGGAGGGGCTGCGGCAGCCTGCGCAGCAGGAGGGGACGGGGACAGGACGCCTGAGAGAGACCAGAGGAGAAGCTAATTTACGCTGGAATGTAAATACAGCAGCAGCACGCTGCTCCGCAGGGCGTGTCACACCCTCCTGTCTCTGGAACACGGGTTAGAGCTGCCCAGGACGGCTCAGGCCACATCCCTGCCGTGCCAGAACCTGCATCTCACCTGGGCACTGCGCAGAGGTGAGGAGGAGGAGGGTCAGGGGCTGTTGCTGCCCGCGTTGAGGTACCACAGGTTACACATCCACTGCAGGGGGATGGAGCCTCAGCCTTCCCTGATAATCCTAAGAATCAATAGCAGTGTCATGGATGTGCAGAACAACAGCTCGGAGTTGAGAGGGGAACTTCTCAGCAGGATTAACTCTGAAGCCTAGTGACAACACTTTGAGTATCTGTGCTATCTATGTCCCTGCTGCTCATTCTAGCAGACAGTTCTTACTAATGAGCTTTACTCAACAGCACTAGATTTGTCCATAAGAGCAAATTCCAGGGAATAAGGTTTAAGATGCAAATATTCTGTGAGATAACCAGATTTAAATGGTTTTTTTTTCTTTTGGTCCTTACTCCTGGGATAATTTTTAAAGGAAGCAAGGAGAGATCCTCTGGAATGGGAAAATATTTTTTAGAAGAAAAGACCAAATAACACAAAATCATTGTTTTGGTTTTGGCTGGTTTGGGGCTTTTTTAGCTTATAACCATGGAATTTGGAGAAGTTCCCTTCTGTTCACCCAGGACAGTGTCAGCACAGATGGCCCCACACAGGGAGCAGGTCGGGCTTGTCCCCTCCTCTCAGGTTACAGAACATCACTGGGAAGCCATGGGCATGCTGGTGGGTGCCAGACTGGTGGCACAGGGCGAAGCCCAGCCAGACACCTCACTGCCCAGAGCAGAGAAAGCGCAGCAGATGGGTGGTCTGTGGCAGGTGACAAAGAGACTCAAAAAAGTCCCTTTTGAAAATGTCCAGCCCGTACTCCTCCTCTGTCCCAAGGCTGGACCCCAGTGCAAGGACCTGATCTCAGACACAGATGCTGGGAGAATTCACACCCCAAGACAGGTTGTTTTTCAGTTTTCTTTAATCTTCCACATGGCTTTTCTTTTTTTTTTTTTTTTTTTTTCGTTTTGAGGCAGGAGTACTAACTGCTAAGGATGCATATGGAATTTGAATATGAATGATAAGAACAGCTGTGTATATCTATTATGAATGAACATAAACAGAAATGTATAAACTGAGATTTTGGGGCTTTTGGAAGAATTAGTGCCTTTGTTCCTGGATTTTTTTCCTATCAAAGTTTGAACCAAAGCCCATTAGCCTGGACTTTCCCGCAGCCGACCAAGCCAGGAGCTTCATTTCGTCCTGGCTCTGAGCCATGCTGAATTCTCCTCAACAGCTCAGTGAGCCCTAATCCTAACAAATTTACCCAGAGAAGTGGGTCTCTTATTACACAGTCTAATTTGAATGCTTTCCAAGGTTAATTTCAGCTCCCTCTCCCTCTCCAAACACGCCTGCCCCTCCAGAGCCAGCTCCCCCCTTCCCCAGCTCCCCCCCGGCTCCCCGTTAGCGCCAGCCTGGGGGGAGCAGCCCCCTTCACCACCGAGATGGTTTTTAAACGAGAAAATAATGGGATGTGTGTCCCTGGGTCCGGACTCTGCCTGGAGGGTTTCTTAATGCCGAGCGACTTCCTCCGCAAATTAATTGCAACTTTCGTTGGGCGAAAATAGCCCTGGAAGCCCCTTCCCCACAGGCTCTTCCGCACGTGATATTGCTCAGTTCATAATCGGATTCCTACGACCCTGTTCTTTCCTTCCTGTCCCCAGTGCGCTGCTGAGGGCCCACGAGGGGCCAGCAGGGTGACCCACCTGGCAGCCGGGCCACGGCCGGGAGCATCGCCGCCGCCCCGCCGACACGGCCCTGGCTCTTGCTTTGCAACAGACTGTGCAAGAAAACCTCAGCGTGGGGAAACTGAAACCTGGCCCAGTGCAGGGAGCAGCTGTCAGATCCATTAGGGAAGGGAGAGAGAAGGAACCAGCTATGCCTGGTGGACAGCGATTGCAGGAGAGGGGCGGTGGGGTGGCAGGGGTTCAGAGCAGGGGGTTAAAAGGGACAGAACAAGGGGCACTGGGTTTAGACTGGAAGAGGGTCAATTTAGATTAAATATAAGGAGGGAGTCTTTTTCCATTGGGGATGATGAGATACTGGCACAGGCTGCCCAGAGAGGTGGTGAATGCCCCATCCCTGGAAGGCCTGGCTGGATGGGGCTCTGACTGCCTGAACTGGCTGAAGATCCCCCTGCCCATGGCAAGGGGTTGGACTGGACGGCATTTAAAGGTCCAACCCAAACCATTCCATGATTCTCTAAAATGAAAGGTTAGGTGTAAAAAGTGTACAGAGGAGCCAGGAGCCCACCTCACCCACCAGCCCACCTGGATGTGGCCCCAGGGATAATTTCTGCTGTTTTTTATCTGCAAGAAGCAGAGACTTGCCCCACCAGCTGGGCTTTGGGGGTTGTGCTGGGTCATGGTAGGTGTGGAATGGCAACTCTGCAGCCCTGGGACAGGGGTTTTCCACATGTCCTCAGGCAGTGAGGTCCCAGGTGCATGGGGCAGAGTGCCCTGCTGTCTCCCAGCTGCCATGGAGCTGAGATTCACCCTGCTTACTCTCCTCTCCTTTCCTCACATTTTTCTTCTTTATACTCCGTTAATGCTTTTATATTTGCTTAGGTAGTGCAATATTTCATCACCTGGCAGGAGATGGGGCAGGGAAGGGGTTGGGGATGTGCCCTGTGCCGTGCCAGGCTGGCTGAGCTGGGCTGGAGTGCCAGTGGGATGACAGCAACCCTGGGCTCTTCCCATCAGTGATTCCATGAAGATGTCCTCTCTGAAGTGCCTCCACAGGTCACATCTTCTGCTGTCACATCCTGCTGCCAGGTAACCTCCTGTCCCTGGAAGCCTTGCTGCCCAGCAGTCACCTTGCTGAGTGGATAGCCCTGTCAGATGATTTTGCTCCAGGCGTACGAGCTGCACGTATCAAAGCTGAGCCACGTCTTATCTCCTGGCTGTTCCTGCCTGCTCCCAGCCTGTGAATCCTGCAGGGTGTTTGCAGTGCTTCCCCAGCACTGTGGGTTGTGGTGGATTTGGGGTGCCAGCTTCAGGGTGAGGGGCACCCTGGGTCAGGTTTCTGGGGTGCAGGTTGGAAGGGCCAGCACAGAGCCGGCCCTGTCTGCCAGGAGGATGCTGGTCATTGCTGTAAGGTCAACCTTAAATAATGGGAATAATAAAAATAAGGCTGCCTGGAGGAAAGGAGAGAGCAAACTGAATCCTAATGAAGTTGCATGGACACATCAGCAGGACCATTCACAGAAATCATTTTAAAAAGGGAAAAAAAGCATCGAGTTTAGAGCAAAGGATTTGGGACACAGCAGCCAGGGCACAATCCCACAAGGACACCCTGGGAGAGGACATCCCCGCTGAGATCCCACATCCATGAGCTGCTCCTGCCCTGTTGTGCTAGGGAAGGTCCAGGGCAACCCTTGATTACAGAGGGTGTGAGAAAAGAGCCCAAAGGATTGAGGGAGATGCTGCTTCCTTCAGGATGGGAACTGGTATCTTGTCACCAGCTTTACTGCAACTGGGTGCAGTGCCTGGTGTGAAGGGGCAGAACATTTGCTTTTATGGATGGCCAAAATTTACCAAGTTGTAGTGGCAAGCACTGAAAGAGGAAGTTTTAGAAGGGAAATTAAACATTAATATTTCAGGGCTTAAGGCAATCCTCAGTGCAAAGGCAGGAAAGTAATTAGTGTTGTAGATGGGGAAATAACCAGCATAAATGGAAGTGGGGCGAGCACAGGTTCAAGGGGCCGCAAGGAGGATGGGAAGGGCTTTCCAGGAGATGGCAAGGAATGAGTCTGGGGGCCCTCAGGAATCCCCCCCAGCACACCAAGCCCCAGCAGCACCGTGTATCAGGGGGGGCTGTGGCTGCAGTAACCCAGCCCTCCTCCTCCTCCTTGCCTTGGCTCCGCTGGCCACAGGCCAGGTGAAACGCTCCCCCGAGCACGGCGGGGACTGGTCCAACCCCGCACAGCTCCAATTATCCCTGGCTGGAGACTTTCCAGGAATCCCATCCCCTCTCCCTCCACCGACCCTGCCTCCCCCAGCCTCCCCCCCTCAAAGCAATTTGACTTTTATAGTAATAACTTCTGAACCCTGGACTGGGGCCGTGCCAAGGAAAGCAGCAGAAAACAATGTGATGGGCCTCGGCAGGCGCGGAAACTCCAGCGACCGAGACCAGCCCTAAAATAACTTTTGAGCGATGGTTATTTATTCTGGGAGAAAGTTCGTTCATTCACAATTTGGAGGGGAGATAAATGAGGGCGGGCTGGGGCTGCTCAGCGGCAGCACGCCGTGGCTGCGGATGCAGGGCGCCTGCAGCGCCAGGGCAGCCAGCTCACCATGGTCCTCCTGCCCATGTCCTGCTGGAAAACCCTTTTTAAAGGTGTTTGGGTTCATCTGAAAGCCCTGGGCACAGGTGGAGGAGTCCAGCTCGAGGCTGGGGGTCTGCATGTGCCACACTTGGTGTGTTTGTGCCTGCACATGTTTCAGCTTCCCCGGGCATGCTGTTCAGCATGGTGGCTGTGCCCATGCCACTGGCTGGCACACCTGCACCTGGGCTCTGCACACTGAAGCCATCGTTGTCCAATGGGCAGCAGGTGGTGCAGGCAAACTCCAGGCAGGAAGAGACAGCATCCTGCTGGCAGTTCTGTTGAGTACCAGTGTGTGCATGGCAGCTGTCAGCCAACTTCAGCTGGGCAAGCAACAAGTGGTGCAACCTCAGTAATTCTGCAGTTCTGAGCTGCCACAGCTTCCCTGCGACGCACAGGAGCTGAACCAGAGCTCCCAGAGGAGCCTTGAGCAACCTGGGCAACCCTGGGTGCTTCTGAACTGGGGACACTCCAAAGGAGGCAGGCAGCCAGCCAGCCCTCAGCACTGCCACATGCCTGCTCGTGCAAGTGTTTTATGGTCCCTGTCACCAGGGGCTGGGCACTCAGCGGGATCTGGAGTGCAGTGGTGACTCTGCCAGGCAAGACTCAGGCTGCCTGTGTCATCCTTGGGGTGGACGGATGGGCTCCCTTGGCAGTTTTGGAGAATAAATGCTGGGAAAACCTGGTCTCTGCCTGCTGGGTGACAGAGGTGACAGACACCTCGCAGCGTGGCTCTGTGGGCAGCTCAGTAGGAGAGGGACAGACAGTGACTTGTCTGGGTATGAGGGCCTTGCCAGCTTTGTGTGCAGATCATCTCCAAGAATGATACACATCCAAGGCTACCTGCCCCCGAGCATCTCAGGGGCAAGGCACCATGCCAGAGTGACAGGGGACAGCACTGCCATCATCACCTACCCTGCACATCAGATCTTGGAGAGTGCACTCTTCTAGAGTGAGAAGACACCGCCACATCCCCTCCCAGCAAGAGAACAACTGCACTTGCCTGGGCCACCCCTCTCCTCCTACTGCCTCCAGGCTGGGGGACCTTGCTGAGGCCATCACATATTTTTGCTTTGGAATGACATGTGGACACATTGGAGTTGGGGACCTGGAGCTGCACAAGAGGATGATTCAGTGCTACCCTTTGCAGAGTGAGGAGGGCACCACTTTATGTTTAGCAACAGAGTCACTGTGTCACTGGATAAACTGTCACCCGCCACCCTTGCGTGGGGACAGCAGGGTAGACGCGGGGTCACACACGGGGCAGGAGCAGCCCTTGGCCGTGCTGCCAGCACACACAGCTTCCTTCATGGCACAGTGCCTGCGACGGTGAGGCTGGCCCTGCTGGGCCACATCCCTCATCCTGCCAGGCAGGAAAGGCTTTGGCCCCCTGCTCCTCCTCGCCTCTCCACATCCCCTGCCCTCTGGCCCGCCACCGCTGGGGACAGCCCCGTGCTTGCCGGGTGACTTCCAGCCTCGCTGCTCTTCGGGCTGTCTGAGCGGCTCGTGATCTTGGCAGGCAGCTCAGTGTCCTACCAGTCATCATTACAATGATTATTTGTGTCTTCCCAGCTCAAAGGGGCTTTCCTCTTACCTCGCCCCTGGCTGGCCTCAAGCCAGGTGGGAGTGTGGATGGAGAAAGGGGACAGGGCAGCATCCTGCACTGTCAGAGCAGGGGACTGCAGTGGCGTACAGGAGATGGGACAGAGGGAAGGACAGATCTCGTCCCTCCTCCTGAACGCTCGGATTGGAAATCAACACCCTCTTGGTTAATTCATTAGCTTTGATTAGCAACTCTGAAGCTCGGACCAGCTAATGGGCTCCCTCCCTCTGGTTAGTCTCCAAGAGGAGTTCAGCAAGGTTATCTGAACCAGGAATGGTGAGGGAAGGATGGGGATGAGTGCAATTGAATTAGGAAGCTGTTAAATGAAGAAGTCAAACTGAGCCAAAACACAGCCATTGCAAAATGTCCCCGTGGCTAAAACATGGGGTAGAGCATCATTAAAGCACAGGGCAGAATGCAGCACTGTGGCTGCACTCATCTGGGTCAGGGCTGGGGTCTGGGGCAGCAAGTCCCTGTGGACACCAGCTCAGCCAGGAGCTTGGGGTCATGTTTGCCAGCTCCATCCCACGCAGATCCCTTCACCAACACCTTCATCTCCCTATGTGGGCTGCATCTTCCTCCAAGTGGGGGTTCCTCTGCAGCTTGGATTTTGTTGTTGATTAAATTAGCTCAGCAGTAACCTATTTGTGATGATGATGTGAGGTAGCAACCTTCAGTGTTTTCATTAAAATATACATGTATATATTTGTTTTCTGCGGTTATGAATGTAATTCCACAATCCACTGAGGAGCCGGTAATTTTCTGGCTGAGGTGGGAAGTTGCTGACATCTTGTGATACATGACAAGATTGATTGTATTTGCTTACCCTTTAACCTAATAAAGAAAAATAATGTTCCTTAGTCTCACTAATTCTCTATAAACTTGGACATTGCTTTAAATCAGCTGGAAGTGCAGGCGCTGAACCATATCATTGCTGGGGCAGGAATCTTGCTCCCCAGGCCCTCCCCAGCTCCCAGATGAGGGGGACCAACATGACAGCATTGTCCCCAAGAGCGCCCAGCACCTCTGGGTCTGAGAGGACCGTGGTGGTCGTGGCAGGGAGGTAGCATTGTCCCCAAGAGCACCCAGCACCTCTGGGTCTGAGGACCGTGGTGGTTGTGGCAGGGAGGTGGCCTCTGCACCCTGTTCATCCTGCTGGCTGGGAAAGCATTAACCAATTTACTGCTAATCGTGTTATCACCAGCACATCTGAGCAGCTGCTGGGGCAGCACAGGCCAAAGCAAACACGGCCCAGTGCCCTGAGGACACGGAGCAGTCGGAGGCAGCTGTGCCTACTCTCGGGTTTCCAGGTCCCATATCTCCCACAGCAGTGGTCCAGTTGGCCTCTGGAAGGAAGGAGGCTCCACAGAACAAACCCAGAACGGCAGTGGGGAGCAGGGATGCTGCAGCAGGGAGGGTGGGAGCTGCCCTCGTCAAATTTTGGGCTGGTACCCTGACACCAGTGCCTGGGCAACCTGGGGTGTGCTGCACAGTCTGTCTACAAAACATCTGCCTTCCTTCACTGGGAGGTTCAGAAGAAATTACAAGGCAGGGCAAGCAGTGCCACTACAACACAGCTCCTCTCAGTTACCCATCCATCCTCTGGGGAATCATCATTCCTGAGTTGCTCTTAGTTCCTCAGCCCAGCACCTCTCTTGGCTTCTCTGTCCTTCTCCACAGCACAGCACCCAGCAAACAGAGCATACACGTGTCCCCAGGTCAACAGCATCGTGGCATTGCGTTGTCCCAAAGTGATGGACTGTGCCCACAGCAGAGTGCCCCTGGGCATGTGTGGGTGAAAGTGCTGAAGCCTGGGGAAAGGTTTTCCCCATTCTAAAGCAGGGGGCTGCTCACCTGCCCAGTGTGGTGGTTTGACAGCCAGCTGCCAACCAGCTGGGAATTGCCTTTGCCTTTGCTGGTGTGCTTAAAAATAACCCTCTAGCTTGTCAAGGTTATAAAGAGAGAGAGAACAAATTGCTTTCTGAGTTGATTAAACCGCTCAGCGTGGCTGCGCACGCGGCGCTCTCCGTACGGCTGGGACAGAGTCTGGCGCGTTAATTTGCGCTCGGCAGTTCCTGTGCTAATAAGGGCTTGATGAGCTGCCTCCTCATACCCTCATCACCGGCCCCTCTGAGCAACCAGCAATGCTTGACTGGGCCCTGAGGCAGTTGGGGCACTTGGTCTATTCAAAATGCCCTTTTTTTGGTGGCCTTTTTGTTGCTTTTGAGCAGTGCCATGTCCGGAGCTGCCCTGGAGCCACTGGACCAAATCTCCGGAGGATTACAGCAGGTCCCAGCTTCATCCCAGGGCAGCCGAGGGAGTACAGGCAGAAGAACACTCCAAAACTCAGCTGCAAGGAGAAAAACCCACCTGTGGCCACAAATTGCTGCCAGATATTTCTCCATGCCAGTGCAACAGCCGCCCTCACCACCGCGCCGCTCAGCATCACCCCATGATGCTGCCGCCGCAACGGGGTCTCCGTGCTTGAAAGAGGTTTCCAAATATAACCAGCCCCTCTCCTTCCCCCCACCCTCCCCCTGCAACTTTCTGGGAAAATCCCTTTCTGCCTAAAATTATCCAGATGTGCTTTACAGCTCGAGGGGAGTTTGTGGGAAAAATACGAGGTTCACTGGATGAGATGTTTCCTGAAGTGTGGGGCTGGGAGCTGGTTCCACTTTGGAGCAGTCCCGCGCTGCTCACGCGCCGCCACTGCCAGAGCTTGGCTTAGTTAGTTAAACCAGATTGAGTTTATCTCTTAATAAGAACTAGGGAATGAAAGCCCTTTTTCTTTTTTCTAACCTTTTTTAAATTCGTACTCCATGTTGGGAGCAGAAAAGGATTTACTAAGCAGATTGGTGCTTCCTAGCACTCTGGCTCAGATTGGTGTCCTTCTGGTAGGTATCCTACCTGGTTTATGTGGTTCATCAGCTCTGCGGGCTCCTACTGATACCCTGCACCCCAAAGGGCATCCCAAGGAGCTGATATCAGGGATCCATCCAGGGGCCAAACTGGGGACCAAATTGTGTAAAGCAATCCAGGGGCTGCATCCTTCAACTGATGAAGGAATTTTCAGTGACGACAAAGCAGCGGTGGGTGCAGACCCTGGGGTAGGGGCTTCACATAAATCGTAGTAATTTGCTGGCTCTGCCACTCTAAATCCTGTCTAATTATACCAAGTGCAGCATCTGACATTAATTTGTTACAGTGTGTGTGTATAGAGCACCAGACATTTTGGGGACGGATTTAAGAGCAGCCTTCAGATCTTTGCCCTTGCAAACCACTGCCAGTCACAAATGATTGCATTTGGCCTCCTAGTTACCTGCCTACATTGGAAAATTGGTTATTTTGAAGTCTCAAATATTATTATTACTTTCATCCACAATCAATTTACAGATGCAAAATTCAAGGATGCATTCAGGCACCTTTAGGGGGGAAAAATAAAAAATAGAAAATAAAAAGAAATATTGGCCCTCTTTGCTCCTAGCTGCCCTTTTCAGTCTCTGAACTGTAAAATAAGATTGACAGCAACTTCGAGACACCAGCAGCAAAGCACAGCCCAGGTCAGAAGCCTGCAGAGCACTCTGGAGGGGGGGATGCCTGGGAACCAGGCTGAGGAGTAGCTGGTGTGGACTGAGCCGTGCGATGTCAGGTTTTTAACCAGCTTGCTGGAGCTCTTTGAGGATATTACTGCTTTGCTAGATAAGAGAAATTCAAGGGATGTGCTATACTTAGAGTTTCAAAACACACTTGGCATCAGTGCAGATCAAAGCCGAATGGTACAGGCAGCATCCCGGAATAGAAGGTGAAAGAGGGAAAAGATTTGGAATTTACTGGGAGGAAAAAAAAAATATGCTGAAACGAACAGCACAAGGCTGCTGAGCTAAAAATAGCAAAGAAGGTATTAGCAGTGGCTCCACACACAAACTGACACTCGGCTCCACTTCCCAGCTTGGGAAGAAACCTTCCCTCCAAGTGGGAGATGCTCAAGGAAAGCACAGCAGTCCCTGCAGAGTCCACTGCCCCAGCCCAGCTCCCAGCTGAAACCAGTGGGACCAGCAACGTTTGAGCGAACCCCAGCAGGGCATGCTCTGTGTCAGTCTGTCCCCTCCAGCAGCCCATCATGTCCCTGTTGTGTCAGGTTCTGTGCCCACCAGCAGCTGTTTCCAATCCCACCAACTGGAACAGTGCTGCTTTGTCAGCCCCCACGCCAGTGGCCAGCCACGGCCAGGGGCTTTTATACAATCCTGCCCTGCCCTGGGCTGTGCTGCTGCCACCATTGCAGCGGGGCTGGGGCGTTCGTGCCCTCCCCACGATGTCACACACCGAGTGCTTCTTCAGCCCTTCCTCTTCCTCACTGCCACTTGGTGCTCATGGCAGCAGTGACAAGTCTGCCCCTTGCCACCCAGGCTGGCTAGGGGAGTCCAGGGAGGGCAAGGTGACCACATCCCTGTGTGGTACCCCTGGTCAGGGTTGTGCCTCAAGATAAGCTTTCCCTAGAATGTCTAGCCAGCAAGGAGGAATCACATTCTTCAAACCTACTCTTGAAGCGCCACAGTTGTATCACAAAGATGCAGCAGAGCCAGGAGTACTGGGGGAATCCCTCTAAATCATCAACTGCTGGGTAACAGAGTTCAGCTGGGGGAGATCAGAGCCAGGGAAAGTCCCATGGAGGGACACCTGTGAGTGATGGATGGCTGGGGCTCCTATAAAGAGCTTACATGGCCCTGGCTGTGTGATGGGGTGTTCCATGTAGAACAGAGTTATTTGGGCTTGAAATTGTGGAGGGGTTTGTCTCCTACATGCACTTCCTGTCCCTCATCTGCTTGTGGATTCAAAGATGAAAGTCGTTCTACCCTCTCTGGGAGGGAGGAGTACTTCTGAAGCACCTCAAGCTATGAAGCCCCACTTCTAGGTTAGTGCAAATGAGCTAATTGCAGCTCTGCAGGGGGCAGGCAGTCCCTGCCACACAGGACCCCATAACTCCAGCTGTGCTGAAAGGGACAAGTCTGCTAGAGCAGAGGTGTCTGGAGCTGGTGACACATTCCCCCTGGCAGCTCCTCTGGTGGCTGGGAAAGGACTTAATCCTGTACCCCGCCAGCAACACCTCCCCAAAAAGAGCTAGATCCCAGGTGATGGCGTGTACTATTTCTGAGCATGGACATCCTTAATCCCAGGGCACTCCTGAGCCAGACCCCATCCCAGGGCTGACAGTTCACCGTGCCACGTGCCTGGCACTGGGGCCTGGAGCACAGGGATGGTTCCCTGGGCAGGGGGTGGGTGCTGGAGCGGAGCCGGGAGCCAGCCATCCCGGCCCCACCGCGCTCCGCCGGGCTTCCTCTCAGCCGTGCCAGGCTCCTGCCAGCTGAGTCTGAGGTGAGGCATTAACACTGGTATCTCTGTTAATATTGCTATAAAGCAATAAAGGTAACTTGATTGCGGAAAGGCAGGGAGACCAGTGGGTTTGGAGCCGTTCCACAGCACCGCTATTAGAAAGCTCGAAATGAGAGTTATTAAATTACTGCCAGGTACTGCAGGTTTTTCCTAACAGGGAGACTTCGGCTTGGCTCGGAAACTTAAGCTCTGGCTTGTTCAGGTTAATTAAAAGAGAGCTGGACATCTTCCAGGGCCTTGCTTCTCATTCCTTATGGCCACCCCCTCCCCTCCAAGGCTTGGGCAGAGTGTGCTACAGCACCCATGAGCATTACCCCACTGAGGGAGCGCTGGGCATCACCACTGGGCAGGGCTGACAGGCCAGGGGAGCCAGGCTGGATGTCCTGTAGGACGGTGGCCTGAGTGTCACTTGCAGTCCCCTGGTGCTTTTGTGCCATCTGTCCTGGGATGCTGTTCCTGGGCCCACGGAGCATGGCAGGTACTGGGGCTGAGATCCCTGCCCTTTTTTCCCAGGTAGGGGCCTCGGGAACCCAACACAAGTTGCAGCCAGAGGTGTTTGTGATGCTCTGCATTTGCCTGTTGCTCCTGGTCCCCAGCAAATTCCTGATTCCTTTATAGGAAACAAGGGGCAAGTACAGTACAGTGAGAGAATGACTGGTGAGGCAGGGGGCAGGGAGGCAAAAAATGCCCACGCTGTCCCTCTTCCCACCCTTTTCATTGCATTGCTCTTGGTATCTGACATGTTCGTGCTGCTGCACAACTGGCACTTAGGGATTCATGTGGCCTCTTATCACACAGAGCAGGAAACACAGTGCAAACAGGAAAGAGAGGGCAATTTGGGCTAGGTTTGGAGAGGATTGCCTTCTCTGACTGGGAGCAATTTTCCTTTCACCTGCATTTAGTCATCCCCGCTGCTGCTTTGACTCCTGCCTCAGCCTCTGCAGGTATTTTCCTGCTGCCTCACAGGGTGATGGAAAGTTTTCAGCAGCCCCCTCTCCTTCCCCTGGAGCAGATCACCTGCAGAGTGGCCTTTGTAGGGCTGGGGGTGCAGGCAGGTGGCTGCTCTGCCCGGCCCCCTCTGGCTGGGACTACAGACAGAGCGGCTGGGGAATCAGGGCTGTGCTGACCCTCCCTCCCCTTGCCTGTCTTTGATTCCCTGGTGCTGGAGAGAGAGAAGAGGGTTTACCCAGCCATTCAGGCCCAAAAACCTCCCACTGTGTTCTTCCAGCATGGCTCTCTCCTGCTCTGCCTGACCTCCAAGCAGAGGAGGACAAAGGCAGTGGCACACCTGAGAGGGGCTGAGCTGGGTCCCCCCAGTTTGTCCTGCTGTCCCTGGGGAAATGAAAAGCAGCCAGGGATGCGTGGTACAAGGAAGGTGCATCCCACTGCCAACCCAGCACTCCAGACAGGAGGGTATGGGGTGACCCCAAAGTCAGGCTGCCATGGTGGGAAAGGATCCTGTCTCCATCTCCTCCTCAAATACACCTTTGGGAAAGCAGGGAACACTCCCAACTCTTACTCCTCCACCCACCCCAAAACGTCCAGGTGGCAGAGGGGTGCCTGGACTTGGAACCAACACCCTGGAAGGGCTGGGGCCAGTTGGCCTGTGTGTGAGCACTCCCAGATCCCTGGCAGGACAGGGAGGTGGGGGGTGAAGAGGGGTGCTGTAGCTGCTTGGCAGCCCCTGGCAGCCCCCAGCCCTCTCCTGCCCTGGCCAGGCTGCCGGAGGTGCAGATAAATGCTGCTCACAGCTCCGTTAGTGACTCAACCCCCCAAAACACTTCTTGGACTCATTTTCCCAGAGAGAGTTTAATGGGGTTTGTCGTGCCAAAACCCCAAGCTATGCCTCACTTTCATCCCCTAATGCAAGCCATATATCAAGAGACACTAACAGAGCAGGGAGGGTTTCTGACAAGGGGATCCTGGGAACAATCAGCCAATACCCCCCTCCCCAGCCTGCGCCCCCCTGTTTTGTGCATTCCTGCTAATGTAAATAGAGAGGCGAGCGCTCGCAGCTCTCCTCGGACCCGAGGAGCCCGTCTGGGGACGGCGCCAGCAGCTCTGCTGTCAGTCTGCTCTCGGGGGCTTTGGCTGGTACCGTTTGAAGTGTCTCAAGTATCAGCGTCAGCGTTGTGTCCCTGGAGAGAGCATCCCCGGGGCCAGCAGTGCCCCCGCGCTTCCCTGTTGCATCCACTCCGCAGTTAGGAGGTGGGAAGATCCAGCTCAGCCTAAATAGTCCCTTTTCCCCCTGAAAAGCCACCCATCCTGCCAAAATATCCTTCCTCCTAGCATGCCATGAGATGAGGATGGAGGATGCAGCCCCAGCATTGGCAGCATCCTAAGGAGCCCTTTAGGGTAGCAGCTGCTGGATCTGCCTCCTTCCACGAGCACCCTGGGGTGCCTCCATCCGCTGGCTCTCATGAGGGGAGAGATGCAGCTTCCTTGCTTCAGTGAGGTGGGGGTGGCTGGTGCAGCAGGTCAGGGCTCTCACATCCTGTTTAGTACAGCATTGGGTCCTGGGGAGCAGGCTGTGGTTTGACACTAGACACCATCTCCAGGGTGGGTGGGTGTGCGGGTGGGTGGGTGCCCCCTCTGGGGCGTTTTATGAGGCATGGGAAAATCCAGAAGAATAACTTTTCTTCATTTAAACACCCATGTGTTTAAATTGCTTGCTGTGCATGTCAGCAGCGTGGGATTAAGCTCTCCTGACAGATGCTGGTTGTGTATGGCATTGTGTCACTTGGAGGGGACCTGCACGCCAGCCTGGACATGCAGTCTTGTTCCCACAAACTTCACTCACCATCCCAGCAGAAACGCAAAGCTTCTTCAGGCAGGGCCAGGGAACCCAACCGGGCACACTTCATCCTTCTAAGGGAAAAAAAAATTCAAGCCAAAAAGCCTCCCCTGGGAGAGTTTCCAAAACAAATCTCAAGCCTTGGCTCACCACACAAAAGCAGGAAACCTCCTGAAGGTTTTCCTTCAGCTTGTCTGGATGAGAATTCCCAACAGCATTGCAGCCAGGGCAAGGGACATCGGACCCAAGGGGCCACCTTGACCCTGACCTCAGGGCAGGAGCATCAGGGTGCAGAGGAGGCTCATGTGCTCAGAGCAGGGTGGGCTCTGGCTGTGATACACTCACAAAGTCCCAGGCCAGCAGGAGAATTCCCTGAGCTGAGGGCCTTGGTGAGCACAGGCAGTCCATGGGGCCATGTGTGCCTGGGAGAAGCTCCAAGGAGAGAAGGAGCTGGGGTGGTGGCAAGCAAGTGGTCTCACAATGAGGAGAGACCCCAGTGGGGATAGAGACCCCTCAGGGCCACCTTCCTGCTCCCCAGCCTGCCAGGCAATGGGGATGGAGGCTCAATGGAACAGAGCTGCTCCCCTCCATCTTCCACATGTCCCCCGCAAGGCTGCAAGGAGGTCTCCCAAAGCAGAGAAGAGATGCTTCTGAGCTCCCTCCTGACTCTGTTGGGTGTCAGTAATTCAACCAAGGCTGGGGAGAACAGGAGGAGGGAGCTGCAAATTCCTCAATGCAGTGACTGCTCAGGAAACATAGGAGAGGTTGCCCCTGGCTGCAGTCGAAGCACTGCTGGGGCAGGAATGGCACTGTACCAACTCATGGCTGAACCAAAGCTGTTCTGAAAAGAGGCCATTCAGCTCCACACCACGAGGTGTGTCCCCTGTGGATACCTTGTCTCTGAGGGAGCCTTCCCCAGGGACCAGCCACCAGATCAGAGCACCCCTGACCTGCCTGTCCCTGGCCTTGCCCTCTCCCACACACCCGCAGGGAATCCTGCTAGGGGGCCAGTGATGCTGGGTGGCCCTGGGGACCCCAGGGAGCGCAGGGGGGAGGGATCCTGCGAGGGGTTTATTTGGCAGGACCAGCCCTCGGCAGCCCTGAGCTTTACGAGGCAGCCGATGCGGCTGCTTCCTTGCGAGCTGCAGCAATAAAGCCTGCTGGGGGGTCAGAGGTGACACCGACTGCTCTTAAGTGGCCAAAACCGGTGGTCTGTGATGGAAACTGAACTTCTAGAGCCATAATCAGAACCAGAGGGGTTAAATTCCGATGGCTAAATACCGAGGACTTAGCCTAAACATCTCTCCCATCTTGCTCAGTCTGTCCCAAACAGGATCCTGCAGCGTGCGGTTGTTTGGGCAAGGTCAGACTGCTGGCAAGCGAGGTGTGTGTGCCACATCTCCCTGCTGCCTTGGGATCAGACATCACCAATTCCTCCATCTCGGTGTGCTGTTGCACTGGGTAAACACCTCTGCAGTGCTTGGGAAATTTGGAGCAACCTGCAAATGGATGCAGAGTTAAGCGTTTGCTGGTTTCAGAGGTCTCCAAAGCGCCAGGATGAGGCTGATGCTGGAAACCTGAGCCCTGTAATTGTATTGTTCTGCCTGAGTGGTATCTGAAGGGCTGGCTGGTTTGTTTGTGTGTTTGTTTGTAGTGTAACTATCAAAGGAGGTCTCAGCTGTGATGAATGCTGCTTCTAAAAAAGGGCCTGCCCCGGAGCCAGCACCAGCCCTTCTCCAGGTCGAGCCACTACATGTCCCCATAAGCATAACCCGTCCTACCAGTGGCGGCTCCAGAGGCATACCAGCATTCCTGTAGGAGTGGGGGATTGCCTGCCATGCCTGAAAACAGGTTCCAACATCGCTGAGCACTTCCAGGAGAACCCTAAGAAGGGCTCTCCGCAGGGGCCAAGCAATGGGTGAGAAAGGATATTGCCAAAATGTGGCTGTGGAGAGGCAGAGGGAGCGGGGAAGTTGACAGAAGCAGGGCTGGGCAGATGCACCATTGTATTTCCTCAGCTGACAGACAAAGCTGACAGACACTTCAGACATTTCCCTTCCCCCTAGAAAGACACCAAAGAAATGCAAACATGACCATACATCCCAAGGTCTGCGTGCCAGCTAGAGCACAGTCCTCAGAGCAGACCTGGCTGGACCTCTCATGGGCTGATTTTCCTGTTGGCCAACCCAGTGGGGAGGAGGGAAAGCCCTCAGCAGCATCCACTGCACAAAGCCACCCCCCACCCCAGCACCTGTCCAGGAATCCAGGTACCTCCACCTCACCAGGTCCTGGTTTCTACCTCCAGGCTGTGTGAACAGCCACTACTCCCTGTGGCAGGAGGTTAGCACAGGGCCAGGCAGGCTGCTGAGTGTTAGCATCAGTGTGGTTTATTACGCTCATTAATGATGTGGAGAAGGCAGCATGTTAGCAAAAACGTGACATATTTAGGTTAGTTAAGGCTGAAGGACTTTGCTGCTGTGGGAAAGGATTGCACGAAGATATATGACATTCTCCATGGGCCCGTGCGACATGATGCATCTTGGATAGACTAATCAAGATAATTCACATATATTGTCCTAAATTAATTATAGCCACTAAGTACAAGCCCAACATGTCAATGCAGACAGCTCAATTAACAGCTCTTATTCAATATATGCTGATGGTCAAAAGAGCAAAGAAAAGATTACAATGGGCAGAGAGCATGGAGCAAAGCACTGGAAATATTGCAGTACCACTGCTTAAATAAATGGCTTTGCCAGCACGTGAGGGAGCAGAGGGTGAGGGTGATGGGCACAGGGCAGTGTGGAGAGAGGCTAAAAGGGGACAACAAGGGACCTTCTTTAGCCCTCTCTTCCTGATAACCTCTTAAAAACAGAATAGATCAAGTATATGAAGCAGATTTTTAAATAGCAAGGGAGGGGGGTGGGAAGAAAAGAGCTATTTTAGAAAGCAAGTGCTGTTTGGGTGGAGCAGGAGCAGAGGTTCCCGTTCGTGCAGAGCAGTGACCCCAGGGCTCAGTGCCCGTGTGCTGGCCAGGGTGTGACTGTTCAAGGAGAAAAGGTGGAAAGAGGAGAAGGATGAGTCCAGCTCTGTGCACAGTGGGTGAGTCAAGGACTGACTGCTGCATCCTGGCTTGATAAAGGACGTGGAAAAGTTGGAGAGGGCTCAAGAATATGGGAAGCTGCCTCTCAGTGGGAGGTTGAAGCAGGCCCCTGCCCATTTTTCTATCACAGCAGAGGTTAGGATGTGACTTCATTGCAGTCAGCACGTGCTGAAGGGTAGGGAATTCTTTCAGTCAAAAATACACAATGAAACCCAGTGACCAGGACTGGTGCAGGTCTTGCACCATGGCAGGAGCTCGCCAGGGCTGGGAGACATTTCTGTCACCCATTCCATGCAGCCGAGGGCCTTCCTGCAGCCTCACTTCAGTCAGGTTCCCTTTCCCTGGATTCCCATCAGGAAACCCTGACACCAGGTGCCCTATGCCGAGGCAAAGGGTTTCATGCCTGAGCCCAGCAGTGGCTGTGGGAATTCTTTGGGCTGATTTCCCTCCTGCGAGACTCCAGCCAGCATCATGCAATCTCTTTTCATTCCTATTTCATGAGATGTGAATAATTAATGAGAAACACAATGCAGGGAGGATAAAATGAATATATATATATATACATATACACATGCATATATAGTGTTAGAAATAATCAAGGCTCAAATACATAGGGAATGTTGTGGTACAGCAGCCATGAAAATGTGGGCTAAAGAGCAGGAGCACAACCGAGAGTCATAAAAGGCAGATGGAGGGGTTTGAAGGGCATAGAGGATGGGATACAGTTGCTGTCTCCTATGGCAGCAGGAACTTCCAGCCTTCCCAAATAGCCCAGGAGCTCGTCACAGGCAGAGGCATCTCTTCCAGCTCTTCCCCAGAGTTGTGCAGGGCTGTGCAATGCCACAGGGAGGGCAATGCCAAAGGCTACTCCTGCTTTGCCCTGGGGAAGGGGTGAGATCTTGGTGGGTGCCTGTGCTGCAGTGTGAGGTGAAGCTCAAGGAAGGCTGAGAAGCAGCACCTCTGGGAGCTGGGATTTTGCATCCCTGACCAAACCACCCTCCACAGCCTCTCAGCAGCTGTCCAAGCCCATTGCTCTGTCTGTGTGCAGTTGAGCCTCTCACCATCCATGGCCAGGAAACAGGCAACTGAATTGTATGTGTGAAACCCAGAGAGTCTCCCTTCAACTGCAGAGAAAATCCCATCACCTGCTGCATCCGGCTCCCAGCCACCAGCCAGGCCTGACTAGTGCTAATTGGCAGTCATTAATTAGCCTTCCGGCAGGCTCTCACCCTGTGGACTTGCTGACAGAGCCCATTGCAACCTGCTGATGCAAGAAGAGAGCTGGTGTCCCCCTGCCCCATATGGACTGGAGCCTGCCCTGAGGAGGGGAGAATCCCCCAGGCCCACCCCAGCCTGGGGGATGGGGACAGGGAAAGGGATGGCTCCTGCTGCCTGCCCGCAGCCCCAGCTCTCTGGGGTTAGGCACCAGACTCATGGAAAACCAGCTGCCTTCCATGAAGCTCCTCTAAGCTAACCTGAAATGATCCCATGGTGCAGCTCCTTGGCTGCTATTCCAGCTCAGAGCTGAGCCATGGCAGAATTGGAGGTGGGACAGACACGGGACAGGGAGAACTCAGAAGCTGGATGATGATGATGTAGCTGTGGGTGACGGCTCCTGAACTCAGCCATCAGCATGGTCACAACTTCACTTGCGTAGGACATGGAATGCTTGGGAGACGCCCACAGCCCTGGGCCATGGTGCATAAAGCAAATATTTGAAGGGCCTTTGCACTCCAGGAACTGGCTTTCATGGCCCACCCTGACCCAAGGACTTGGCCCCTTGTAACAGGAGGGTCTATCCTGGCAGGATGTATGGGGTCCCCACACAGGGACAGCAGGGATGCATGGCCACACAGTCACTGTCACCAGCACCTCAGCCAGGCCCTGTGTCCTGGTGGCACTTGGAGCATTGAACATGGGGACTCCATAGCTCTCTTGACTGCATATTCCCCAGGCAAAGGATGTGGGGCCATGCCTCAGCCCAGCCACAAGCTGGCTTCATGGTGGGACACAGACTGCATTTGCTCCAGCCTAAGAGCTGGGTGTTTTCCTCTTTGTCCCTGCCCTGGATTTCCAGCTTTTGAATTTGCTTCACCCCAAATATACTCTGTTATAAATAAACCCCCAGGAGCCCTCCTCTGCACAGTGTCCTGCCCAGTGCCAGTTCCCTTTTCCACTAGCTCGTGCTCCCACCACAGCAGGGACAATGTGTCAGGCTGGCATCACCAGCAGGACAAAGTTTGTCAGCCCTTGGGTTGGCCCCAGCCTGGCTGTACCTGCACCGGGCTGGGGACAGGCAGGGGCAGCCCACGGCCAGTCCGGCCCATCCTGCCTTTTATCCACAATCGGTGGCCTCCATTTCCCAGGTCTAATTTATCACCCCACTTTTTATAAATGGGCCATTTCCCATCCCCAGCCTGAGAGACAATTGTGATGGTCCCTGGCACCGCGCCACAAGCTCCTTTCAACTTCATAGCGAGTTCATCAAAGGCCTGAGACACCATTTCCCCAAACAGTAAAAGTGTCAGGGAAAGAGGCATGTTGGGAAGCCTCGGTGACAGCCAAGTGCTTAATTAGTGGTAATGCAGAGTTTACAGCCCCCCTCACTGCCTCCCCTGGCCCCTTGTTTCTGGGAAGGGTGTGAAGGGTTAGACAGGTCTCTCTGCTGCTCGGTGACCCGTGATGTCCCTCCAGCGATACGGCGCTGGCAGAGGGGATGGGGACATCCCAGCCTGGCTGCTGGGACGAGGAGGAAGACAGGGAGAGATTTGCCCATGTGCACTCACTCAAGAGCATCCCCATCCCCTAGGTCCCACTTGTGCTACAACCCATCCCAGCACCCATGGGTGCCCTGCATCTGCAGGTATTCTCTTTTCCCTGGCTGCTGGATGCTTGGGAACATGTGGGAAAGACCCACTGCAGGGTCAGCAGTGGAAACGCTGTGTCCCACCCACCCATCCTCATCCCAGCCAGGATCTCCTAGCTCCTGTGATGCCTTGCAGTCCCAGGAGACCCAGTGGCAGAGCACTGGGCTAGTGCAGGAGGCTGCGTGCCACTGTCACATCCCTTTCATTCCTCTCTTTCCTCTCTTTCTTTTATCCCAGAAATCACCTTCCTGCCTGTCTCACTCCCTGCCTCTCTCTGGGCTGTTTTTAATGTATCCTTTTGGCACCAGAGCAGACGGAGCTGAGCATGGTGACTTTGGCACTCAGAGCAGAGCATAAGTATTAACAGAGCTGAGGGCATTACAGTGTTGGCACTCACTCTCTCACAGCTTCCCTAATAAAGCCAAACATCAGCCAGGACTTTTAGCCCTGATGGGGAATTTAGCAGGAACTTGTCTCTGACTCCCACAGCCACCAGACCTATCCTCTCATTGTTGATATTTCTGGGGGTCAAACTTTCCATCAGAAGTTGCCGAATACAGGTAAGGATCAGAAAGAAAATCAAGAGGTTTGGCGATAGGAGGCTTTATCCATTCCATACATGGGTGCCTGAGGCTCCCATGGGAGCGGATCACCATGGGGAGTGGATCACCTGGGGAGCACTGCTGTCACTGCAAAGCTGGTGGTACAGGGAGCAAGAAGAGAGGCCTCTATGGCCACTTGGTCAGCGAAGTACCATGTCATGCACTAGGATGAAGCTGGCCCCAGCCAAAACAGCACCTCTGTGAACTTGGTTTTGTGCTTGTGAAGGTGCCACATCACCCTTTGAGGACATGCATGTGGCCAATGGGGATGAACAAGATGATGGGCTGTATCATGGCACTGCTTGCTCTCCAGGTTCTTCATCCCCCTGGGCTGGAGTAGTGCTGTGCTGATATAAAGCAGATATAAAGCTGATTTTCATTAGGGAGGAGCACCAGGTTTCATGGTGGGGCCCTGCTTGCACCCAGCAGGGCTCTGACGCCAGCAGTTCTGCCCACTCCCCAGGCACATTCCCCATGCTGGGTGACAGTGGCATCTTCCCATCGCCACCCCACAGCACACAGGCAGGGCTGGCCCAGATCCACACTGGGATGGGATGAGATCTGTAATGGACCTCATCCCCACACACAGGACTGTACCACCCTCTGCACAGAACATTCCTGCCTGGGTGAGCCCACAAAGGGCCCTGGCAGCTCCCGGGCACATCCCACCAGGCCACGGTTCCCTGCTTTGCCTCCCTGGCCTCGAGTTCCTGAGTGCTGGGCTCTCCCCCCGCCACCCTCCTCGGCACGGCTGGGGCCTTGCAGCTACAACCAGGAAACTATAAAACTTTACAGAGTGCGGCTGGAGAGAAACAGGAATTGCTGCAGTGACTGCCAGAAGGGCCAGCGTTAGATTCACAAGATTTTCCAGGGCTTGGACTCGCCAGGAAGGGATTTATCCACCTAGGAGGAGCTGTAAAAACTAAAATTAAATTCTTCATCTTGGAAAGGGAGGGGGGAGAGAATGAAGAAACTGCTTGACCTCCCCCCAAAATGCTCTGCTGGAGGCCAGGAACCTGGAGGGATGTGGAGCACCCATGGCTGCACCTGCCCAGCCCCTGGCTGAGGGGTCCTGGCACCACGGGGGTCCCTGACACTGCTTGTCCTAGGGGCCACATTCAGCACCCCTCAGTATGACCATCCTTTAGGGCATAATCTGGAGGCCTGTGTGGGTGCCACAGGGGAGGGCTGAAGTCAGTGTCCTCTCCCTGGCCCCATTCTCCATTAGTCCACCCCATGTGCTGCCATATCTGCTGAAAGTGGAAATGGTGCTGGGCTTGGTGTGGGAGCAGTTTGGGACTCCAGCAAAGAGCAAGCAGGGATGTTCCACCTGGCAGCCCAGCAGCTTCATTTGGGTCGTTTTCCATGGTGTTCTGGAGTTAGTAAGCAGTTAGAAGGTAAAAAAAACATACTGCCCTGTGGATTACAGAGATGTGCCACAGCATATGGGTAGTCATTGCAGGGGACAGAGCAGTGCCTGGCTGGGTCAGGAGCTGCTGCTTTCTGAGGTGGTGCAGCTAATTTGGGGACCACACCTGGCCCCCTGCTACCAAAGGACAGCAGATCCCTTCCTGTGCCAGAGCCACCAGCCCTCAGCATGGGGGTATTTTGGGACTCAGCACAGTCCCATGTGCACCTTTCTGCCTGTCAGCCTTCCCTGATTTCTCCTCCACACAGGTGTGGGGTGGGCAGATCCTCCCTCACCACCCTTCTCCTCCCCATGCCACCAGGCTCACATGGAGATGGTGGGTAGGGGCACACCAGGGTCACCCAGCCACAGGCCTGCTAAACAGGCCCTGTCACCCACGGGCTGCTGGAGCAACACAGCTCACATTCCTCTACACCTCCTCACTGGGTTTTCCCCAGTATAATGGTGCACATTAATGCTTTTAGGAAAAGCCCACACTGCTGCATGCTTTGAGAGCCATTTCCTATGTCAGGGGAGCCAGGATGGCCAGGACAGCACCCTGGTCAGTGTGCTGCAGAGAGGGCTGTGCTGTGACAGGCTCTTTTCAGGAATTTTGCACTCTTAGGGCGATAAATCTTATGTCACTGATCTCTTTACAACTAGCTGAATCCTTGGAGCCTCACTGCTGAGCAGCATGGGAAAGCATCCCAACACAGGGAGAAGTCAGGCTGCTCCTCCAGACATGTGGAGGCAAAGATCAAACAAGGCTCACTTGGAAACCTCAGCAGAACTGTGCCGGAGGACACAAAGGATGTCCGGGTCATGCCAAAGCTGCAGCTCTGCCATTGCTGGCTCCCAGGGTGAGCCAGGCTGTGCTGGGGCCCCAGCAGGTCCATCTGCCTGGCTGGTGGAGTGAAGCATAGCATGCCAGCAATTTGTTTTGTACTCAATTTTTCAGGCTGGAAAGCCAAGGGAAACCCGAAGATGTGAAGTTTATGTGCAAAATCCCATCAGCTGAGCGCCTGGCTGTTCACAGTGCCACGTCGCTGGCGTCCTGCCCCACTGGGACACCCAGGTGCTGTTTTGCAGATGGGATTTGAGGCAATTTTCCTTTTATTCCAATTTTTTTGCCCAGAATAAATTTTACACCGAAAGCATAGAAGCACTGCTGAGAAAGTATGTATCAGGGAATGCTCTTTCGTTGCTTATTCTGGTTTTCTTTCTATTTTCCGCTTGTCACTGCCAGTGCAAGCTCTTAAAATAACTGGCTACTTCAAACCATGCTCCTTTGTTCCCTGGCTGAGCACCGCTGGCTGCCAGCTGGAGAGAGAGGGAGGTGAAGTGTCAGGGCCCTGCAGAGAGTTTTAAAGGAGGTTTGTGGTGATGAGGACAGGGTGTTACACCCCGAGTCCGAGCTGCTCTCTCCCTTGCTACCAGCAGGGCCCTTCGTTGTGGGATTTCCCAGGGAAGCACTGAGTTTGCTGGTTCTCAGCTGGTCCCCTCTCTGCCACCACCCAAACTTCATCCAGGCTCCAAGGGGGCCGCTGTGGGTCTGCACCCCAGCTTTGCAGCCTGCAGACATCCCCTGTGGACTCCTCACAGTGCCGCCCAACTTCAGACCCCTGCCCTCAGGACTGCCCCTTTCCCACCCTCACACCGTCTGCTTTGCAGCAAATTGTTTAAACCATGAAAGCTCCTGAGCGCTGGAGGGAAGAGGTGGGATGGAGGCCACACAGCTCCCTTGACCCCAGTTAGTGTGGGAAAGGGCTACGGCAAAACTGGTTAGGAACTGGCAGCCAGCCCCAGGGGAAGCAACAGCTAAGCCTGGGCTTATCCCTCCCAAGCCAAGCGCCAGGGCAGAGGATGCAAATCCCAGGCAGGCCAGGAATTGCCTGGCACCTCTCCCAGGGTGTTTGCACCTTCATCCTCGGGCACCCTAGGAATGTGGTGTGACGGGGAGAGGGGATTCCTGCAGCCAGGGGGGAAACTGGGGTGGGGGTGCGGCCGGCCAGGGCGCTGCCAGCAGGCCGGGCTCCACCACCTGCAGGCACCGGGGCTGGGCACAGCCCGGCTTGGAAGTGCTACTTTGGAGGCTTGTGCCATGCCTGGGCACGTCCCCACTTTGTTTATTCCTTTGACTTATTATTTTATTTGACTATTTTTTCCTGGCTGCCTTTTTCTCACGGTGGCTGTGTTTATTTAGCACGCCAGGCCTGGAGCCTGCCGGGCTCGTGCTGCTGCCGAGCTCAGCCGTAACCCGGGCACAGCAAGTGCACGACAGCAACCCCGGGCTGAGGTTTCTCCCAAGGGCCTGGTGGGGTGTTTGCAATTGGTGGGACCATGTTTTGAGGGGACAGTGGGCAGTGGACAAGAGCGTGGTCACGCGTGCTCGACACTGTTGATGTTGCCAGCACACGCCACACCAAAGGGCTCCAGCACCTGCGTGCCTGCCCACCAACACAGCCCTGTGGGGCTGTGGCAGCTGCGCCAAGCACAGCAACTCTAGGCTGGAAGGAGACAGGCTTGGAAAGTACCAGGCTGGTCTGCGAAGTGGTGCCATCCGCATGTCATCAGTGATTCTCCTTGGGGACCCTGTCCCTACCAGCCTCCCAAGGTCCCAGGTGGTCCCAGAGCCCAAACCTCAGTGTGACGTGGACATGCCAGCAATTCATCAGCCCTTCTTCTTCCCAGGCCCTGTGTGGCATCTCCCACGGTGACAGCCCCCAAGGACCCAAATCACTGGGTCCTCTTGATGCTGAGGATGCGTCTGCGGCTGGGGGCCGGGGAACCATGGCAACCCAGCAAGAATGGGGGTTGCCATGGCAATGAGAGGCACAGCATCCGGAGCCGGCTTTGGGCAAGGGATGCTCCAGGTGGGATGGGAAGCAGGACCAGACTACTGCCCCAAGGTCAGGGAAGGCCAAAGCCTCACCTTAGAGTCCAGGAAAGCTGCCCTGCTCTGGGGGCTGCTCCTGGCTGACAGTGCCTGGTGGGGGTGGGCAGGTGGAGGCTGCTGTGGTTCAGGCTCTGTGCTTGGCCCTGCTTTGGTCCCATTGTGCCCACTGCCACCATCACCTCTGGCTGTTCCCAGGCAGCCCCAGCAGGACGTGGTGCTGGTTCCTGCTCAGTCCAGAGGAGCAACCATCTTTGCAGAGCATGCAGGGTCAGGAGAGGCCTTTTGTATTTTTGCAGCCAGGAAGTCTGCCAGCATCTCTTATTATGAGCATGAACCTGAAATATCTTGTCACCACATTTGGGAGTCACTACCCCACACCTGGGAATGTCTCTCCAGGCTGTGGCACAAAGCAGGTTTCAGCCCCTAAATCCCTGGGTTTGGAGATTATCTGCTTCCTGTGACTAAGGCGGGCACCCAGCTGACCCCAGCTCCGGCTGAGCATGCAAAGGGCCTCTGCACTGACATTTCAGCTGCAGCCCCCTAAAATGTCCATAATAGAGCCAGGCTGCTAATTGCCTGGTTAGCAAAGGTGCCTGAGAGAGCAGTGGGCTGGGTGAGCGTGATGCATCACCAGCTGACGACCCTGTCTTTGTCCCCCCAGTGCCATGGCCACCCACTCACCAGCGCATCCCCATCCTGCCTCCCGTCCTGCCGCAGGGCTGGGAGGCAGCGAGGGGAAGGGGGCGATGGGAGGAGGAAATAGACCTCCCAGCTGGGAAGCACGCAGGAGAGTGACATTTGCCAGACGCTGATGCTGCTTTTGATAAAGAGCAGGGGGCAGTTTGCTGCCCACAGGCACCCATGTTTCCCACACCTCCCAGCAGCTGGGGGACAAACCTCGTCCCCCAGCTCTGGAGCCTTTGCCTCCCACAGAGCCGGAATCACGCGAGGCTGGATGACTTTCTTTCCCTTTCAGCCCCAGTGGACTGCAGAGCAGCCAGGGAAAAGGCAAAAATCCTGATTTTTATTTATTTTTTATGTGGCATTTGTCAGCACCTGACGACAAAGGACTGGTGCAGAACTGGACAGTGTCACCTGGACAGCATCAGCATGGTTGCAACATGCACCCTGCAGCATACGGACAGGGCTTGCTCTGCAAACACACAAGCCTCATCAGATTTTCCCAAGGGCACATCCCCAGTGCAGGAATGAGCCCAGAAGCCAGGCTGACAGCCACCCTTCCTTCTCATGCCGCCTCCCAGCACCAAGCAGGCCCTTTCTCCCTGCAGACATCGTGGCTGAGCTCTGCTGCAAGCGCGCCAGCGAAAGGGGCTGGCGGCCGCTGGCAGCCGCTTCCAGCGATTCCACCCTGGAGCTTGTGGCTGGGCTTTAGATCTGCTAAGCCTGCTTCAAACTTTGCACTGGGAGAAGTGATTTGTCTGCAAATGTTATGTGGTTAAAATAAATGCAGAGAATTTTAATCCTGGGAATTTGGAAAGTAGGAGATTTAAAATAACAAAACCCTTTCATATGGCACTTAATCCAAAATTAGCTGGGTTTTACGTTTACAGCAGTAGCTGATCATTCCTCGGCCACCTCCTGCTTGGCGTGGGAAGGGGGGCTCCCCAGATTCCCGGAGCAGGGGGCAGTGGGGGCTGCAGGATGGGCTCTCCAGGCCCTGTGAGCCTCGCAGTGCCAGGGCGGTGCCGGAGTAGTGACGGCACTCTTTTTTTTTGTTGACGTGGAATGGATCTCCCACAGCTACTTAAGGTTTTAATTGCCCTGTGATTAAAGTTTTCATTACTAAGCAATTAGCACCTGAAATTTTAAGTGCTGAAGTGTTTAACTGCATCCTGAAGCTGCCAGAGGTGAGGGGTGGTGGATTGTGGGTGGGATGGGAGAAGGTTTTGATATAGGGACCATGAGCAGCAGAAGGTGGCTTCCTTGCTGGGCCCAGCCGGGCTCGCATGGGTGCTGCCGGCTGCCCCGACCCGCTGGCAGCGCCAAAATTCTGGCAGCACAGGGAGGAGCTCCCGGAGGGGCAAGCACCCAGGAAGCCTGGGAAGGAGACAGGCTGGAGCCGGTGCTGGTCTGGCAGGGAACACACCGGCTGGGCGAGCTGGCACCCGGCAGTGCTCCCTGCCCTGAGAACAGGGACAAACAGGGCTCCTCTTGCACTGGGGGTGGCACAAGGGGACCCCCCAGCAGCCGCATGGCTGTCCCAGGTGGCTGCTCAGATGTCGCCCCTCCGAGTGCAGCCCTTTGGACAAAGGACTTGGAGATGTCACTTGATGGCGTGATGGCCCCTGCTAAAATAGTATCCAGCCCAGAAACGCGGGGAAATCCCCACCCAGCTTCCCCCATCCCCAGCACAGCTGTGCTCCAGGTGAGCAGACAACGGAGGCCTCTTGCAGGGCTTTTTCTTGCATTCATCCAGTTCCACCCTTCAAACACACGTCCCCATACTTACCTTGTGGCAATGAACTCCTGGGACTGGCTGCTTCGTGAGGAATATACTCCCTTCTGTTTGTTTTTAGACTCTTGCTGGGTAATTTCATTTGATGCCCCTTAGATCCTCTGAGAAAATAGGAATAATTGTTCCCTAATCACCTTTCCTTGTGAAACTGCAGCCGAGGTTGCCGCATGCAGAGGAGGTGAGGGGCGGTGGCTGGCGGTGCGTGGGTGCACCCGTGTGCGGGGCCATGGTCTGACACACACCGTGCGTGTGCCTGTGTGACGTGGACCCATCACCGGAGCACATCAGGGCTCCATTTGGAAATGGGGAGTGAAAGTCAGGCTTGCTCCAGCCAGATGCAGTCTCTGGGTGAGACATTTCTTACGGAGAGAAGGCCGGGCTGGGAGGTTTGTCCTCTGAACCTTCCATGGCCGTTGCTGCTTTTCGAGGATTTCCTTTCATGTCTGCCACTCCCTATCTGCACAGGAATGCCTCCCAGGGACACTGTGGGCACCGCAGCTTTGCCGTGCAGGCTGGAGGCTATTCTAAGGCAGAGCATCACTAACTCAGGTCGGTGCTGCAGACAAACTCCCCTGCCTATCCCACAGCCTCGCGTTTCATCTCTCGGCCCATTCCTGTCCACGTCTTGCCAACAGTGCGCTCGTTGCAGCCCTGTTCAGCTCCAGCCGTCACCCCAAGGTGCCAGGGAGAGGTTCAGGGCTGAGTGTGTGTGCAGGGACATTGTGTGGCTGGGAGCTGTCCGTGTTTACACAGAAATGCCTATCCCCCAGCCACGCCATCACCCTCGGGGGCCACAGCAGAGCCATCCTCAGCACCGAGTCCATGCCCAAGCAGGCGGGTTGGCACTAAACACCCAGCCCCTGCCAGCAAATACCACGCAGTTACCACAGTTATTTGGTATTGTGCAGGCGTCGGAGCCCTGCCAGCGCTGCTCCCCAGGCTGCCCACCAGCTGCAGCACACAGGCAGCGACCAGGGCTCCCTGGCCAGCCAGCTGCCCTGATATCCTCAGCCCCCCAGCCAGGCCCATGGCACCGGGCAGCCTGAGGCCCCGGGGAGAGGCCGGCTGGCAGCACCAGCCCAGTGGGAGCGAGCAGGGGCTCATTAATTACAGCACGTGGGGAGCGACGCGATTGTATGGAGCATCCTCCCCCAGCCCGCGCACCCCCGCCGCCTGCTCCGATTTCTCATCCTATTCTGAAATAAATTCCTTTCGGGCTGAAATTTGCCAGGCATGGCTTGGCTCCAAGGGGAATTCTTGGAGAAAGTTTAAGTAAAATTGGTTCAGCCATTTTTGAGTTATTCAAGTGTGAATAAGCAATTTCCCCATGTGCTCTGTTCAGAAATTTTGTGCTTGGGTAACTCAGACCTCTGGAATTGCAGAATAAACGAGGTTTCTGCATCTCACTAAGCCGGCAGGGAGGGGATTTCCCGAGAGTGACTTCACAGGGAGACAGCAAATTTTCCCACCCTGAGCCTGGCCTTTGGTTAAGATTCTCAGCATCTCCATCAGTCTCTAGCTGTCTCCTTCCCTGATGATGCTACATTATATCTCCGTGCATGTGTTAATGATGCCAGCTTCATCACTCATTTCTCTGCTGCTTATCTCCTTGAGTGACAGCATGTCCAAACCAACAACTTCTGCTTCTTTGCTCCAACTTTGGCCTTTTCCACTGGTGCAATCCCCTTACTGGTGCTTGGCTCCCCAGCCGCTTCCCTTTACCAGGAGAGAGCAGTGCCCACTTGCTGCATCTCCTGTCCCTCACAGAGATTTATCACAGTCATATGTTCTGTCTTAAATCAGCACCCCAGCTCTCTTGGGCATGACTTTTCCTTCAGGAACCATGCCCAGTAGTGCTGGGGCACTGTGGCAATCCTCAGGGCACAGCATTCTGGTGAGAATCCCCGCAGCTCCCAGAGGATGCCAGCATTCCTGCAGTAGGAGTCAGTCATCTCCAAACTTTCAGCTGCCCAGGCAGAGCTCAGGTCTGTGCCAGCCTCTCTGGCCAGGACTTGGGAAGCCAAATCCTTCCAGGACTTGGAAGGAAAATGCCCATCCACAGCACTGGTACGAGTGTGCAGCAGAAGGCAGAGGGGATACGGATGTGCTCTGTGTCTGTCCTTACAGAGGAGAGGTCAACCATAGCCAGTCCTGATAACCTCTCAAATTCCTGCTCCTGCCAGCAGCCACGGGGAACATGGCCAGGAGCGTGGTCCTGCAGCCTGCCTGCTGTGCCAGTGCGGGGCCAGGGCTGGGGCTGCACGGCAAAGGAGTTTCTGGGGCAGGTTTCTGGGGCAGGAGCACTGTGGGGAGCTGCCACTTGCAGATGGCAGGTGTCTGCGGGGACAGCCCAGATGGCTCTGCCAGGGGGACGAGGCTGCCCAGGGTGAAGCAACCAGCCAGTCACCCCACTGCCCCTGGACCTGCTGGAGCTCCAGCCATTCCCAGGAACCAGGGGCATCAGCATTCCCCAACATCAGGGACTTGCGGGACTTTGCTAAGCCCAAGTGAATCCTCCCCAGGTATCTGAGGGGCAGATGCAGCACAGAGGGCCAGGACAAGTGGCAGCCCACGTCCCACACCCATCATGGCAGATATGTGTCTGTCCTGAAGGATGTGGAAGTGCCAGCTCCACCCACCAGGACAATGTGTGTGGATGCACCATCCCAAAGGAGCTGAGTCTGTCCCAGACAGGGCCCCAAACCTTCCCATAGCAAAGTCAGGAGGGAGGGGAAAGAAGACTGAGGCACCCACAGGCTTGCAAGCTGTGGCTGCATGCGTGGTAACCAGCACTTTCTCCCACCAGGAATGTGACATGCAAGGCACCTTGTGGGTAGGGGTAGGGGTCTTGGGAGAATTCACTTCAGGGTGCTCTCTGTGTGGTTTCAGCCTAGCCAGGATCACAGCATCCATCCCTGTCTGTGTGGTGGGAATCGTGGTGCGGATGGGGTGGGGAGGCCTATGATACAATGAGCTGGGATGAGTGAAGTAGGACGGGATGTTTGGGATGAGCTGAGGGAGAATGGGGTGAGACGGGTTGGCCAAGGGTGGGATGCATGAGAGACGGGATGGGACAGTAGAGAATGGGATGGCAATGGGTGGCACAGGTAAACCAGGCTGACAGTAGTGTGGCACAGAGGGGCCCACATCACACACGCTACCAGGCTCACGCACTCACCGCGCCCGGAGGGGCGGGGGACAGGGCAGCGCGGGCCGGGGGTCTGCGGGCAGGCCGGGAGCGCGGCCCCTTTAAGAGCCCAGTTCCGCGGGCGGCCGCTGGGTGGGGCGCGCTCCCCGCCCTGCGCCTGCCGCGCCAGGGGGCGGGGTCACGGGGGGCGCGCCGGGCAGTGCCCGCCCCCTCCGATTCATCTTTCCGCGGAGGCTCCGCCCCCCGCCGCAGCACGGCCCAATCGGCGCCTCGCTCGCCGTCGCCAGGGGCGCCGGGTTGCCAGGGGCGGGGTGATTGGCGGGCGCGCCCCGCCCCGCTCGGCTCAGCAGCGGCGGCGGCGGCGGCGGCGCCAGAGCGCGAGCGTGGCGCGGCGGCGAGAGGAGCCGCGCGTGGCGCCGAGCTC